>NC_047172.1:949873-957373 GCF_009819705.1 Hippoglossus hippoglossus | reverse complement strand
CTCTCTCTCTCTCCTGAGGCGAACAGTGATGGATAGATATTTGTGAATAATGAAAACCGACAGAGACACAATCTCCTCTGTGACAGAGGGGAGGACGTGTCTTCCAGTTAATACGTTGTTTAATTTAACAAACATTTTCACTGCGTTGTGACAAATAAAAAGAGGTCGGAGCCGCTGCAGGAGTTGTGTTAGAGCTGATGTTTGTATGATTAACGTTGTGTACGTTTTAGATGATTCCTATGCCTGTGACACCTGATGCTTTTTCTTTGCTCCTTGTTCTGCAAACGTCGTTGAGAGGAGGTGTTGTTTTCTGTGTTTGTGTTTAATCGTTGCTGAAGATATTTGAAGCTGTAACAGATGCTGGATTCATTCAGCTCCTTTGAAGATACTAACCGGAAACAAACCTGTTCATTTTAAATGTAGAGTCCATTCGCTCATTTTGTTTTTCATGAATTGTATTTATTAGTTTAGACACGATGCCTCCCTCAGCTGCGTTGCTAACCTGTTGCTACTGTTCCACACTGTTCTGCAGAGCTGACCTCACTGGTTCCTCTTGTCCTGTGCCATGTGTGTCCGTCACGCTAGGCTGTATACAAGTCAGTGTGTGTGTGTGTGTGTGTGTGTGTGTGTGTGTGTGTGTGTGTGTGTGTGTGTGTGTGTTTGTGTGTGTGGCTTTGCTCGTATCAATGTGTCCGAGTCTCACCGGTCTTCTTCTGTCCTGTCCTGTGCTTTTTCTCTTCTTGTGTGTGTGTGTGTGTGTGTATGCATGTTTGTGTGTGTTTTTGTGTGTTTGTGTGTGTGTGTCTGTGTGTATGTGTGTGTGTGTGTGTGTGTGTGTGTTTGCGTGTGTTTAGCTATCGGTTCCCAGCGGAGGAGGAATCCCAGCGTCGTCGCCTCGGACATCTTCGAACCTCACCTGGGCAGCCACATTTTACAGGTAGGATCCTTTCACACGTTGAATAATGTCAAGATTGAAACACACACACACACACACACACACACACACACACACACACACACACAAACTCACACACACAAACTCGCACTTCATCCTGTAAAATGTTCAAGGCTTTGAGTTTCTGATAAATAATTTCCAGTTGTTGTTGCTCTGTTGCATCACCAACCCCTGCGCGCGCACACACACACACACACACACACACACACACACACACACACACACACACACACACACACACACACATCAGAGACAGTTTGACCTGGAACAGATATTCATGTTCCCGGGAGGAGTCGTCTTTATATTTCCTGATATAATGGCGAAAAGTACCGTTGTCCAGCAGGGGTCAGCGGTGTGAGATAAAGACATATTGATTATTAAAAAATGGTCTTTTCTCTGGTGCCGCCCTCAGCTGTACATTCCTTGTTGTCACTTCCTGTTTAAGTGAAGCGCTTATAGAGCTTTAGCGAGGATTTAATGAATCATCATTAATTCTGGATCATTCTCTGGTTTTCTTCTGAAACTCCGACGCCGACGAACGAGGACTTTTCCACCGTTTTGTCATCTGAGTTATTTCTCCTGATTTGCCTTTGAGCTTTTCTAAACTCAAATGATTCTTCATAATGTACCTTCACATTATTATCCCACTGATTCCTCATAATTCACCCTGCGATTTTCACCACGGCCGACTTCAATTATTCCTCAACATCCTGCTGCTGCCACGGTTAAGCTGAATTATTAAATGGAATTATAAAAGTATGATAATGACTGGGTTATCGCTGCTCGCTCCCTCAGGATTGTGTTAGTGTGTGTGTGTGTGTGTGTGTGTGTGTGTAAAACATGTGTGCGTCTTGTACTTTTAATCCCTAAAATGCTCTACTCCTTATCTATTTAACACACAGCCCAAAGGCTGAGCTTTTAACAACCAGGCTGACGCGATACCACATCTGATCGAGGCTGGTAATCTGTGTGTGTGTGTGTGTGTGTGTGTGTGTGTGTGTGTGTGTGTGTGTGTGTGTGTGTGTGTGTGTGTGTGTGTGTGTGTGTGTGTGTGTGTGTGTTATATGATACACACGATTTGTACGTGCATATTCCTGAGATTATCTTGTAAACGTGCTGGTTTTCCTTTTCTTCATCGTGTGCATCTTTGAACCCAGAAATCTTGTGCGTCTGTGTCGGTTTCAGTTTCACCTGATGATTAGAATAATTATCTGTTCGACACCTTTCTGAGCCTCAGCGGCGGCAAAATCCAAACTTTTCTAATCTCCTTCTTCGTTTTTTATGCCTTTTATCATTTTCAAGAATCCACAGAGAAGAAAGTCTGTTTCCAAACATCCAGAGATAATTAACCTGTGACCTGCTGCGGTCACCTGAGGTCAAACGGCTCGGTCGGGTCGTCCGCTCATCCATTGGTGTCATTCCTGTGAACATGATACCTCGAGAACATTTCTTCTGACGTGTCACAAAGGTTTAGTTGATGCCTACTTCATAAACCCTGCCTCCTCCATGTTAGCAGATAGGACATGAAACTAAAGAATCAAAGCAGACCCCTTTTGTCAAAGATGTTTCTGTCGTTTCAGCTCGTTGTTATCTCACTGATGTTTGTTAGTTAGTTGATGATCGTGGTTTGTCGTGCACGCGTATGGGAGGAACCTCGATGCCGTGGCTCCACTTTGCGATCACTACTAACCCCAAATGACATATTCACGACAAGATGTTCCAGATATTTCGGCTTCATTTCTGGAAAATGGGTTAAATGAAAGTGGATCGTCCATCTTTATTTACAGTGTGTTACAGTTGATCAGCTTGACAACAACTTTTAAATCCTTGTGCCCTGTCATGATAAATTGCTCAAACCACGTTCTGTGAAAAGTTCCTGGAGCATCGGTGGTTTCTCCGCTATGGAGTAAAAACTTAAAAAAATTGTAAGTGTTTATAATGGTGTTTTAATAAGTGCCAAATATCCCAGAACTAAAGATCAGTGCAGTCCATTTAACTGGGTTAAAAATCACCTCATTGTCATGAAAGATGAGTCACTTCTCTTTAATAATTAGAGTTCCACCCTGAGCTCCTAGAGGGCGCTGTTTCCTGCTCATTCTCCGTGTATCAGTAGAAAAGGACAGTCAGAGGAGGAGGTCGAGCGTTAGCGGTGCGTGCAGCCGTCATCTTTCACAAGTCCTTGTTTTTGGCATTTGTTCTTTATCTGTCGCGCTTTAATCCTGAGGACGTCCGCGGCATGGCAGCGAGCGTGTCGCCGTGACAACCTGCTCTCCTCTTCCGCCGCCCTGCACATCACGTTGTCATGTGTGAGTGTTAACACGAGGCCGCAACAAGCAAAGAGCAGCTGAGCCGCCGCTGCATCCGCTCACGCTGCGCTGAGCATCGCCAAGAACTGTGTGTGTGTGTGTGTGTGTGTGTGTGTGTGAGGGAGTGTTAACACCATGTTCTGATCCTGCTGCTCCAGACACTAGACATCCCATAATACCTTGTTATAATCCCTGGAGAGTTGCTATGACAACCATATGAGGCAGATCCCGAGGCAGATTGAAGCAGCTGTGAGATTGGAAGTGACAGCAACAATGTGGCTCACCTGGTGTGTGTGTGTGTGTGTGTGTGTGTGTGTGTGTGTCTGTGTGTGTGTGTGTGTGTGTGTGTGTGTGTGTGTTGCTCTGTATCCCAAAGGAAGACACTACATTCTGAGGCTGCTCATACACTGTAGGATTTTAGAAATGCCGTCGTTAAATTCCATCATCTGCGACGTGAAGCCGAAACTCACGACTTCTGTGCTCAGACTGTTCGGTCCGATCGTCGGCCACGTGCAAACTGCAGAACGCTACGGAGCCCTGCTGAGGAAGAACTTATATATAACGTGAATCAATACAATCACGAAATAATAGTAACGCGTGGGAACTGGAGAATAGGTCGTGCAGCGTACACTGACTCTGATTCAGGACACACTGAGGTGGAAACACCAGAGGACAGGTACCGGACAAACTCCTCAGAAAGTCCGGAGCCTCTCACCGAGTCCAGGAAGCTCGTCAGACCCAGAGTTCCGTCTCATTCTCAGACGACCTCAAACAAGATGAACACAAAACTTTCCTTTACAGGCCGGTGGCCAAGAAAAAAATTAATTATTGCAGGATGGAGTTTCTGCACTAAAACAGCTTCCATGTCAATAGGAAATTAGTTCATTGGGACGGAAACATCACTCACTGATGATTATTTATGAATTCAACAGAAAATCATCCGCCTGTGTCTTTTATTTATCGTCTCAACGTCTGTGTCAGTTTTTAAGTTTTAGAAAATAAACTCATTAGACAAGTTGAAGCCGGAGATTTTCACTGCCAATAAATAACGGATCAATATGCAGAGACACTGATGAAAGGAGGTCGGTGCTTGTTTCTCCTTCTCAGGTACAAAAGTACAAATTCTACATTTGAACAAGTTTAAAGATGAATTCAAGTTCCACAGACGTTCTGATATTGTTGTATATTACGTGATGTAACAAAGTAAAACACACTTAGTCAGGTTTTCATCCAAATAGGTGGAAACTTTTTCAGAAAATCTGCGAAAGAAAACACAATTTTATTCACATTTCCATCATCGACGTTACGAGAACATTTACCAGGAATATTTTGCTCTTTCCCGGAGCGTGTCATCAAACAGGAAGTGAAGTTTACTTTGACGTCTAGTTTGTCTTGTTGCCGCGGTCGGCCATGTTGTCTGTGCACAGGAAACAGTTTTATGTGCATCTGCGAACTTTTGATTTTGTTTCAGCGTTTCTCCTCCATGTTCATATTTTATTCCAACAGGGCTTCGACGTCTTTGTGAGCATGTGTTTGCATATGTGTGTGTGTGTGTGTGTGTGTGTGTGTGTGTGTGTGTGTGTGTGTGTGTGTGTGTGTGTGTGTGTGTGTGTGTGTGTGTGTGTGTGCGCTCGCTCGCGGCCTTTTCAACAGAGAAGGAAGGTCGACATGTTGGCGGCAAATTGGCCTCATTAATCTCCCGCTTAATTGATTGTGAGAAGTTTGAGGATGACATTTTAAGAAAGCATGGCGGACGGGGCGCGGCGTGATTGATTTGGCTAAAACGCAGCGCTAATGAATGCCAGCCAGTCACTTAGGTGGTAGAGACCAGACACTAATTTCAGAGAGATTAGGCCAGAGAGGTTGATAACGCTTAATGAAGAGAGAGAGACAGAGGGAGCAGTCGTTAAACGGGATGTAAAGCTGCACGTGCACGCTCTCCTGTGTGTGTGTGTGTGTGTGTGTGTGTGTGTCTGTGTGTGTCTGTGTGTGTGTGTGTAGAGCTTGTGTTTGCATGAACTTTATTAGTCATCAATAGAGAGCTGGAGAGAGGAACCTGGACGCAGCGTCTCAGGAGGAAATGTCTCTGAAGCCTGGATTGTACTCTTCCTCTTTTTTTGTCTTTGTCAGAGTTTTAACAACATCGTCACCTTCTGATTTTCTTTCATCACATTTAAATCCAGAAACTGATTCATCAATCAAATCTGGATTCTTGCAAACACACAGTGCTCGACTTGTTTCAGTGTCGAAAATCAAAGATAATTCCGCTCGTATTTTCTGGAGTAGTTCACAAAGGAGGCGGACAATGTTACAGTTGGTACATTTATTGTGGTGGTCCAAGGTCACAGTGGCTGAAACTGCACTGGTTGGTGCAAGAATAAAATCACAGGGTTGATTCCGGTTTTCCTCATGGGTGCTGGCAGCAGCTTCTGTTCTTTATTCTTCCTGCTCAGCTAAACACGTCTCGGACCTTCGCTGAGCCCGAGTGTCGCCAGCTGACTGTGGAAGAGACGGATTCACAGACTCTGCCTCGTTGAGTCGAGCGGGTCGGGAAGTTTAGTTGTTGCTGATGAAGTGAAAGTGTTGCGGTGCTTTCGGACTTTGAGGAGCAGATTGGTGTTTGGTGTTTGTAAAGACGCCATGTGGCGTTTGAAGATGAAGCGGCGGCGGCGGACAGACGGATACTAATTAAAGGAGGGGTTGAGTAAAGTAAACTGTGTGTGTGTGTGTGTCAGTCCAAAAGGTGCAAACAATTACTGAGTGATTGATGAAGAGAGAGACTGTGTGTGTGTGTGTGTGTGTGTGTGTGTGTGTGTGTGTGTGTGTGTGTGTGTGTCAGGAAGTAGAAGTGAACGGACGAGACTAAGAGGAGGATTTAGTTTAATCTGTGTTTGTAACAGCCTGGCTGAGCACAGACACACACACACACAACCATCACAAGGAGCAGATACACACACACACACACACACACACACACACACACACACACACACACACGGTCAGAGTGATGGCGGTTGACGTGCCCCGCCCTGCTTTAATAGATGGTTTATGGTAAGTACCTCGACTGTTGTTCAGACACTGTCCTCCAGAACACACACACACACACACACACAATAACGCATCACTCACACATGACACGGAGGTAATGGAACACACAAACACACACAGCGACACACAAACACACACGTCTTTGACCACACGGACAATCGAGTTTCATGTTTCCAAAGCTGCAGGTGAAAATGAGCTGATTTTCATTTAATCAGTTGGAGACAAATTAAAAAGGATTTAATTTTCCACCTTAATTGAAAATATCTATGTGAAGAAAATATCTGCTGAGGGGAAACGAAAAGTCTCTGCAGAATTTTATCAGCAAGGTTTCAATTAAATCTGTCAATTTATATCAAATTAAACATACGTGATAATATTAAATAGCTAAAAATGAGCATCTCAATTCTTTAAAGAATCTAAAACCTTGTTTTCTTTGGGTTTAGATCCAAAAGCAGCAGAATCATTTGTGTGTTTTAGCAAATTGTCCAATTTTCTCACCCACAATCCTCTGTCTCTTTTTATTTTTGATTCAGACCCAAAAATATTCAAATGTTCAACAACAAAAAAGTTTCATAAAGAATAAAATAAAATAGCTGATGTGGTTTTTGAACGTGGAGCGAACAGCAGCAGCAGCAGTTTGTCTGACAAAGAGAAAGCGAGTGGCGTGTTTGCCTCCCTCACCTGCAGCTGTTAAGCAGCTCCTCCGCTCCGCAGCGTGTTAAACAGATGTAAGGTGCCCGGGCGTCGTCACGGCGATGAGGGGGAAATTAAAGACGACAGTGACGGCGTGCAGGAGACAACACCGTCTCCTGTCAGCCCGTCAATCAAGCTGTCAGCCCCGAGTGTCACCGGAGGAAGAAATTAGGGGACGTGAGAGGACAGAGGGATGACGCCCTCAGTGGATTATGGGAAAATTACTGCGCAGGTGTAAAACAGGAAGTGGTAGAACGTGCGTGCGGCCGTCAAACGAGTGAAGGTTTAAAGGAGCAGTTCGCTGGTTTCACCTCGTTTACTGGATTTTCTTTGTCAGATCATCAAGTTTTAGTTTTTGCTGATGCGTTCAAGTACGCGCCGAATTAATTATTCTGCTATGTTTTGTCTTTTATATATTGAGGAGTTAAATGTAAATATTTTAAAAACAATAACGTTAATAATCAGAGTCCAGGAGAAGCTTGAGAGATGTTGAGAAAC
>NC_047172.1:939873-942373 GCF_009819705.1 Hippoglossus hippoglossus | reverse complement strand
GATTCATAAGTGGAACACACACAGAGAAAAACACTGAACATCAATACAAACGAGTACATTTGCTAAACTGGAAATGAGATCTGGATAAAAGAGACAGAGAGAAGGTCAAGAAGGACTTCAGCTGCCGTCTTCACGCTTCTTGGAAGAAGTAAAGATCTCTGAAACGTCCTCAAGAGAATCGGAGCCCTCGGGCCTCTGGCTTCACGATGTTTCACGTGCGAGGCCGGCGGTAATGAGGGGGGGGGAAAGGTCGGGCTAATTAAAAAGAGAAAACACTAATTTGCTTTCTTTTTTATTGAGAGGTGATGTTCACATCAATCTCACGTCTCTTTCCAATAATTCCATAATAACACAAAGTCAAGTGGTCTGAGAGAAAACTAGACTTGTACACTTCATGGACATTAGGCCCAATCGCAGGGCAGCTCGGAGAGAGGGCGTTCCTATTGGCTGTTTGACGAAGCAGCTGCGTGTGAAAAGCCTGCTGAGACATCGAGGTGACGATCTAACCTGCTGCAGCTTTAACGGAGACGGACACGTTGGAGACGTCAACCAAAATGCTCCTCCTTCATTTAACAAAGTGGTGACGTCACGCGTCGCGGAACCGCGTTGTGATTCCGTTACTCGGCATCGGTCGGTGCACGGTCACCGTCAGCGTGTGCGGAGCTGGAGTCGGGACGTGGTGCGCTCATCTTAAACACCGAAACGCCTGGAGGTTCACCCACTGGAAACCCCGAAAACAGCTCAGTGCAGCGCTCTGTGTGCGATTGTGTCGAGTCCATTGACCTTCGTTCATCTCGCTGTGAGCAGGACAAATATTTAAAATAGATGTCATGTCCTGGACCGCCTCCAACCCGCTCTGTGCGTGTGTGTGTGTGTGTGTGTGTGTGTGTGTGTGTGTGTGTGTGTGTGTGTGTGTGTGTGTGTGTGTGTCTGTGCGTGTGTGTGAGAGTGTGTGTCACCCCCCATTGTTGTTTCTCTCTCTCTTTCCTACAACCTCCCCACTTCATTTCTTCGCTCTCTCTCTCTATCCCACTCTCCGACAGCCGCTAATAATAACGCATGAAGGCAGTCGCACCAAATGAAGACAAATGCCGTTCGCTGGTTTGGAATCATAATCCCTCTCTCCCCCCCCCCTCTCTCTCCCTCCCTCTCTCTCCCCCCCCCTCTCTCCCCCCCTCTCTCTCCCCCCCTCTCTCTCCCTCCCTGTCTCGCTTGCCCTCGCTCCCGTCCTCCGTTCCCTCCGTCTTCGTCTCTCCGTCCGGCCGTGGAGCGAGACGTCTCCATGTGAACCTACACATCAGCTGTGTGTGTGTGTTCTGTGCAACTCGTGGAGATTCGTAGATTAGAATCAGTTTTCAGATATTAAAAGAATCTCAGTTGTGCCTTCTAGAAAACTTAAACGATGTTCCGCTCAAATTTCACCATTTCACACATTGATATTCCAGTTTTTTCTCATATCACATGATCTCAGATGGTTCCACATGTTGAAGTAAACAATGTTAAATGGATGAAATCGCTTCGTCTGAGAAAGACTGGGTCCAGAAACCACCGCTGACTGTTGGTGAAGGATTTTCTTTTATAATATTAAATATGAATATTTCAAAATGACACAAAACAACATTTTAAAAAGAACCATTTAAATGTCTCTCCTCCATCAGGAGGAACATTCCTCACACATGGAACAGATACTGATATTTAACACTGCTCCAGATAAAATTAGGATTAACAAACCTCATTTGTTGCTGTCATTAAACTGTAAAGTACTAATGATCGTTTGCATGCATTTTGCGAATGATGAATCACGATTGCGGCGACTTCCAGCCGTTTCCTCCCAGTCAAACCAAAGCTCTCTCTGCATGTGCCGCCGTGATAAAAACCATTTCCACCACCACAAATTAACAAATACACGGCTGAATGGTAATGTTCGCACCATAACTGCAGGGATAATTGATTAAATGAGCATTGTAATTACATTTTCTCTTCCTAATATTGAAGATGTTATCAGTGTATCTTTTATCATTAAGTTAATCAGGAACTAAGACGACATTAAAGAGAATGAGCGAGCGTGTGATTAGCCAGAGTGAGAGAGTGTGAATGTTTTATTCAGTCTTTATTGTTTTTGGGCCCTTGAGCACAATTCTTACATCTTTTAACTGCGTGTGCGCGTGTGTGTGTGTATATTATAATAAAGAAGTGACGTGTCTGTACAGGGTGTCCATGCGTTTCTGGCCATTGAAAAGAGCCCCCCCTAGTGGTTCGGAAAGACACATCCTAATGAATATTTATGCCTGATTGGTTGGTATCCAGTTGAGGTCGATGTCACACAGACGTATGTCGCCTGCGCGTCGCCAGCTGCTTCATTAAGTTTGTCACGTTCCTCCCGTTACACAGAATTGTTCTCAAACACTTGCTGCACGTCGCGCCGTCGGAATCGTTTCATGTAAACGACGAGCCGCGCTCTCCTCCGCTCAGCTCAGGGCATTTTGTTGTTGCGTCAACT
>NC_047172.1:929873-934873 GCF_009819705.1 Hippoglossus hippoglossus | reverse complement strand
CACCTGGTATTCGATTGGTTGGGGAGTATTGATAGACTTGTTCTACAAAATAAATCCAAGAGCACAGGAGAAGTGTAAGCGCACAGATCGAGTACAAGCAGAGTAAATCTAAGCATGAGCAGGAGCCACTTGAGATTTGTTTTAAGATTTTAAAAACCTAGTGTTGTGTGTTGTGTGTTGATCCTGTAGTTTCCAGGCTCAGGCTACAAAAGGTAGAATTCAAAGTATGAGAGTTTTAACTTTTAGTTAAATAGAAATGAAGTTAAACGCATCATCTCTCGTGCTTCAGGTCACTTTTGACGTTTTTTAATGCAAAACAAGCGTCTTTAACCGGATTCTCCAGTTTCCTCGACGTGGCTGTGACTGAGCTGAATTCAGCGTTATTTGCTTTGAGTGGATATTGTTGTGCAAGAGCAGTTCTTCCAGGGAAAAAAAAATTAAACACGTTGTCAGCGAATACATTACCGCCGCGTTCGGCGCCGACATTTCGACACTTGCCAGATTCGCTAATTAACATTTCCTCATTACGTTGATAAAAAATGTAATCCGGGTGGCATTATGTTTCCTTCAAAACGTATTTGCTGTTGCAAATCAGTGCTGTTTTTAAATGTAATTTCTAGGAGACAGGATTGCTGTCCCAGAAGAGCGGAGGCTGTTACAGCAGCGTGTTAATATTCATGGTTTTTGGAATGATATGTTCACGTATCATATTGTCCACATACTTTAGGCCATATTCTTTTTTCTTTTATTCCTCCCCGGCTCCGTTTTCCTTCCCTTTTTATAATCGTTTTTAAACTTTTTTCTCTTTGTTTTTCTATTTGTCGTTAATGCTCTTTGTTTCTCCTCTTTCTCTCTGAATCCATCTCTTTTCCCCGCTGAGCTTCTCTTTCTCTCTACTGCTTTTTAATCACTTTCTCCTTCCACTCGCTCTCTCTTTGTTTCATGATTTCTTTATTTGTCGCTTTCCTATATATCACCCTCTTCCCCATTTTCTGTCCTTTTTACAATTCATTTGTTCTCTCTCTCTCTCTCTCTCTCTCTCTCTCTCTCTCTCTCTCTCTAAAACACACACACACACACACACACACACACACACACACACACACACACACAATCTGTTTTTCCATTTGTCATTAAGAGGCAAAGAGCTAGACAGTAACATTTAAACCGCCCGTTCTGAATGGTTAAAAGATGGCCTTTTCTCTGTGTGTGTGTGTGTGCGTGTGTGTGTGTGTGTGTGTGTGTGTGTGTGTGTGTGTGTGTGTGTGTGTGCGAGGGCGATCGATGCAGTAATCTGCAGGAGGTGGAAGGCAGAAGGAGCGAACCATTCAGCAACGCTCACTAATCAATTGCAATTCTTTCTTTTACTGTCTGAACGGCCAGATTTAGACGTTTGTGTGTGTGTGTGTGTGTGTGTGTGTGTGTGAATGTGTTGTTAATTCTTTCTTTTACTGTCTGTGACCTAACATTTAGGTGTGTGTGCCTGCGTATATCTGCCTTTCTACTTCTTATAGATTTCTTTAGTGTGTGTGTGTGTGTGTCCAGGTTTCTCTCTCTGTGTGTGAGTGTGTGTTCATACATATAGTTTGTCCTGAGGGTGGCGCTAGAGGATGCGGGGCTAACACCCACCTACCTACCCAGCAGTCTCTCCGACACACACGTACGACGTAGCTAACAGTAGGTTGTGGAGCGATGAGGACGTCAGCAGCCGTCTCACACGTCTGTGACAGAAATGACGTATGAAGTCGAAGCTTCTCAACTCCAGAGTTTCCTGACGGCCGCGGTCGTACGGTTTGAACCTCGTGAGGACGTGGACGGACAGCAGAGGAGGGGGGACGTCTGTGAATCTAGACAAGGTTTTGTTTCAATAGATCTGAAAATGAGCGTTTCCTGGTGGCGGAGGGGGGGGGGGGGCGACATCCCAAACTGTTGATTCAACATAACCATTGGTCCTGCAAGGTCCAGGACAGTTTGAAACACTAGGTGGCGATATGAGCCATGTTCAACTCAAAAAACACATCTCCAGTATCTCTTTTATATATAAAGGGTGCATCCTGCAGGGAGCAGGAATGAGATGAGGAAATAACTCGCTGCAGAGACGTTTGATTTGTTAAGTGATGAAACCAAATGTCATAATAAATTCAAGTCCCACCTTCATCACGTGGTCTTCATCAGCAGGTGAGAGAGGCTCAGTTTTGATTGAAGACAAATCTTTTACAGTTTCATTCACACACTCAAACTGTCTATTGTCGTTGTTTAGAGAGACCCCTAGTGGCAGAAGACTGTACATCACGTGTTTAAATCACTTTAATCTCATCGATTTCAGAAGCTTCATTAACTCAGTTTAATAGTTTAGTTGAGTAAACTTTCATGTTGGTTGTTTTAGTTTCACTGCAAAACACTTTGATGCTTTCACACAATCTGGTTAATAGAACAAACCATTTCACTGTGACACACACACACACACACACACACACACACACACACACACACACACACACACACACACACACACACACACACAGCGGATGCTATACATACAAAACACATCAGTGCAATCCGTCCACACACACAGAATAAAATAAATAAATGTACAATCAAAATTGCAATTACCTGCAGAATTTGTGAAGGATAAACAAATCTGTGTCCCCCAACAAACACACACAAACACACACACTCACACACAAACACACACACTCACACACACAAACACAAATGCAGAGAGTGGCGTTAGCGTTCTAGTTAGCATGCTGAAATGAATACAGTTAGATCCAAAGCAATTTCCTTTTATTTATCTTAGCAGCAGCGCATAAATAAAGGCAAGGGCATCCAGGCAATTAGCATAATTACTATGAGGCGGTCAGACCCTCTGTGATTTCATAAAGAGACGCACACACACACACACACACACAAACACACATATAGGCTCCTGCCACAGGGTGTGTGTGTGTTTGACACAGTCAGAGGGAAACAGATAGAGACAATGGCTATGAGAGTGTGTGTAAGCATGTTAGTGTGTTGTTTTCTTTGTGTGTGTGTGTGTGTGTGTGCGTGACTTTTTCTGTAAGGTCCATTTGTTCAACCTTATTTGTGTATGTGTGTTTTCTACCTGTTTGTTTTTTACTTCTGTGTGTGTGTGTGTGTGTGTGTGTGTGTGTGTGTGTGTGTTTGCGTGCAGGAGTCGTCCTTGGTCTGTCTGCACTGCACTCCACACACACACACACACACACACACACACACACACACCAATCCACAGTCCGTGTGTGTGTGTGTGTGTTTGTTATTAATATGCAAATACAAGTGAAATCAGCAAAGGGCATGAAAAACAACATCCCAGCAAAGAGGCTGAGGTCAGTTTCACTTCTGCTTCCTCTGGCTTCACTGAATTTATTTCATTTTGTGTATTTATTTGTTTAATTGTTGTGGAATTGTTGCCTGTTTACATGCAAATGTTCATGTGAAACATAAACTAAAGTTAAGATTAAAATATTTCGACCTCACGACATTAGCTGGTTGAGGCTGATCGTGTGCTGGACTGGTTCAGACCTGGTTTGGGCTCAGACCAGATGTGGATCAGGCTCAGATCGGATCAGATGTGGTTTTCAGCAGCATCTGGATGGACCTGGCTCCGGCCCAAAGGTCGTCTAGTCGTGTCTCCGTAACCCAAACCCACTCGGCTGGGGGTGAAACCGACAGTCGGTCAGTGTCCGAGGTAGAAAACGTAGCTCCGGGTTCATCGGTAACTGTGTGTTGTGCTTTCATGAGAATGTTTTTTAAGAGGCTGCAGAAAACGTCAGTGATGCAGCTTGAAAGTTGTTTTCTGAGCGTTTCCTCTCCTGCGTCTCACAACCTTTCGCTGACCTTTGGAGACACAGCCGACCTTGTACACGACTCCTGGTGTAAACCAAAAGAGGCTAAAAAAAACAACAAGAGAAGAAGAAAGCGAGTGCGGTGTCACTGCTCTAATAACCTGAGGCCTGTTTAACCTCTAGGAGGCGACGTGGGACTCAGTCAGCAAGGTTACGCTTGTTTACATCACATCCGTGTGAGAGACTCGGTGTTTACATCAGCGTCATATCAGCATAATTTACACACATGCTTCCAACCTTTCAACGCGCCTCCTACTTCTAATTAATCCGTCTTAATCCGTCTGAAACCAGCAGATTCGCTTCCCGTCACCTGGAGCTGCTGCTCGCTGCTAAACCCAGACCTCAATCAGGCCAGATGAGGAATGTGTAAAAACAGAAAACACAGGTTGTGGTTATCTCCACATCTTTTCCACTGCTGCGTTGTGAAGTAATCTGTGACCCGCAGAGGCTCCGTGGTGAGTGGGGGGGGGGAGAGCAGGTTTACATGTATAACACCACAGCCTTCTCCCATAGACACATAGACCCAGTTACATCTTTTCCTTTCCATTTAGGTTTTGTATCCATCTATTATTAAAACCTCTTCAGTTTTTCCTCACAGTTTAGATTCACATGTGAGGTTTTCCAGGTTCTGATCCTCCTCCCTGTCGAATGTAAGTGTGAATCGATAAGTGTGATTAAAGATGGACGATATTACAGCTCTGCAAAAGTGAAGCCAACTTATCTTGGCCGCCCCCTGGTGGCTGGCTGCAACATAGCTCTTAAACCTGCCTCCTCCACGTTAGCAGATGGGATCAAACCCCAAAAAATCAACGTACAGAGTAAATACATTGTAGTATTTTTACAGAGTACTTTGTTTAAGTTAAGGACGTGAATACTTCTTCCACCACATATATATTATTCACAACCTCTTTAGATCATGGTCGTGTTAGAACCTGCTCAGATCACAGCACGCCTTACAGCCTTTGATGCTAAGCTAGTTAGCATTAATGATATTTTTAAATGTCACCACAGGATCATTGACTTGTTAAAGGACAAAGACACTTTGTCGTGTGAAGGGCGACAAATTTATATCATGTCTACAAACGCTGATCAACCCAAACACACACACACACACACACACACACACACACA
>NC_047172.1:907373-917373 GCF_009819705.1 Hippoglossus hippoglossus | reverse complement strand
TTAAATGACTGGATTTTATTTTGAAAGGCATCCTTCACTTTGATAATGTGAAAATAACGGGCCACAGTTAATGTCAACACATTTCTCTGGAGCTCCTCTCTCCTCCTCTCTCCTCCTCTCTCCTCCGTCTCTCCTCCTCTCTCCTCCTCTCTCCTCCGTCTCTCCTCCGTCTCTCCTCCGTCTCTCCTCCTCTCTCCTCCTCTCTCCTCCTCTCTCCTCCTCTCTCCTCCGTCTCTCCTCCATCTCTCCGTCTCTCCTCTCTCCTCCTCTCTCCTCCTCTCTCCTCCTCTCTCCTCCTCTCTCCTCCTCTCTCCTCCATCTCTCCGTCTCTCCGTCTCTCCTCCTCTCTCCTCCTCTCTCCTCCTCTCTCCTCCATCTCTCCGTCTCTCCTCCTCTCACCGGCTCTCCTCCTCTCTCCTCCGTCTCTCCGTCTCTCCTCCTCTCTCCTCCGTCTCTCCTCCTCTCTCCTCCATCTCTCCGTCTCTCCGTCTCTCCTCCTCTCTCCTCCGTCTCTCCTCTCTCCTCCTCTCTCCTCCTCTCTCCTCCATCTCTCCGTCTCTCCGTCTCTCCCTCTCTCCCCCGTCTCTCCTCCTCTCTCCTCCGTCTCTCCTCTCTCCTCCTTTCTCCTCCGTCTCTCCGTCTCTCCTCCGTCTCTCCTCCTCTCTCCGTCTCTCCTCCTCTCTCCTCCTCTCTCCGTCTCTCCTCCGTCTCTCCTCCTCTCTCCTCCTCTCTCCGTCTCTCCTCCGTCTCTCCCTCTCTCCTCCTCGGGTTCAGATTTACAGCCGGCCATTACTTTGATGCGGTGGAAGCTGTAAAGAGATCAGCATCGCCGTCGGAGTCTGGAATTGATGCTTGCTTTATTGAAGTGAGAGGGCAGAATTGGGTGTGTACATAAGTGCATGGCAGAGTGTTTCAGACTGTGTGTGTGCAGCAGGCATGACAAATGTGTGCATGTCTGATATATGGTGTTTTTGTGTCCCTCTTTGTGTGTGTGTGTGCTGAGAGGTGTGACTTTATTTCAACACGGATCAGAGGTCGCGTGCGTTCAACAGCACAAACACACACATTTGTTCTTCTACACTCGTGAGGACTCTCGTTGACGCACTCCCTGACTGATCTCTGTTCAAACCTTTTCTATCTTTACCTGAAATAATCCTAGCGAACACATAAACTGAGAAATTCTAACCTCCTTGTTGGAGGATAATTACTAAAGGAGAGGAAGGAGAGTCACCCTCCTCCTCATGTCTTATTCTGAACCTCCTGGATTATTAAGTAGATAGGGACGGGGAGGACAGGGGGAGGACGGGGGGGGACGGGGGAGGACTGAGTGCAGGAGGTGAGTAAGGGGGACCTCCATGGGAATAAGGGGAGAGGTAAACTGGGAATGGTAATTAAGATCATTAAATGCAAATAAACACATCGACGAACGATCATTTTTATCGACAGGCGCAGATTGATTGACACCCGGGCTGCACTGCCGATCGATGGGAAAACATATTGATCAGAAGGTGAGCGCTGCAGACGGAGCTCAGAGTGATACTGACCTTCTGCAGCCGGCGCCGCGTTGAATGCAAAGAGCGCGTCTGATCAAACTTCACTCGTTTCAACACCTGCAATTTGACGGATAACCAGAAGGAAGTTGTTCTAGAGGAGGTTCCACGTGTTCTCGAAGACGTTTCACGGAACTGAGTAGTAAGAGCGAGGTGGAACTGTTACTGACGGTCGAGTCACGTGTCTGATAAGAACCAATCAGGAAGAGAACGTGGGCGTCTGAGTCATCGTTTACAAATTTGTCTGGTTTTGTGCGTCTCCACAACAACGCAGGTTTCAAACTAAAACGACAGCAGCTCCAAGAGTCTTAGAAACTCTGGACATCAAGATATAAACACGCTTTTACTCAAGATGTTACGAGGTGTTTTTAGAAAATAAAATCTTGAAATACGATCAAAAAGGCTAATTTCAAACAAAATAATTAAGATTAATTTAAGCAAAAATAAGTCAATTACCACTTAAAACTATAGGTTATGTGTTTAGCATCAAATGATCTAAAATGACACTTGTGAAATTCTTGTGTTCAAGTAGCAAAATTAGGTAAAAATAAGCAGAGATGATGATTCTCTCAGACTTTTTTTTTTTAATTTGTTTTAATTACAAATAAACTGAAGACTAGACACAGACTGAAAAAACAATCAATCATCTTCTGCTCCTGAACATGTGAACTATCAGTTTTTAATCTTTGACAAAGACGAAATGTGCCAACAAGTTTATCTGAAAACAACACAAAAACTGCTTGGTAACAAAATAATATGAGCAGTAAACAGTGTGCATAAAAATCCCTTATTGAGATGAAATCCACAAATACTTAACACAATAATTAAATGATTCATAAAATCCACACATACAAATCTGAATCTAGTACATGTGGCCTGTTTGCCGTCTCGTGTTGTGGCTGCTGCCGGGAAGTCGACGTCTCTCTTTAAGACTTAAATCTTTTTAAAAAACCTGCCGGTGTTTAAATGTGTTTACGTGAGTCGTCCTTCAAACATTCAATCTCAGACCTTTACTCTCCACACACTCTGTATTCCTGCTCGCTAATGACACAGGCGCTAATTTCCTAATGCCTCCTGTCACCCCCGACACACACACACACACACTCACACACACACACACACACACACACACACACACACACACACACACACACACACACACACACACACACAGACACACAATACACAAACAATGATTAATTCAGGTCTTCTAAATACACTTCTGCCTCTATCTCTCCCTCACAAATCACAAACACACTCTTTCTCTGTTTTGCAACCAACTTTTCTAACTCGCACACACACACACACACACACACACACACACCTACACTCTAATGACACATGGGCTAATTTGCTAATGTCCCCTGTCGCCTCAAACACACACACATGCACACACACACACGGTCGCACACACACACACACATGTCTAGTTTACGCCTCGGTGTGAGTGATATCCCGACCATTACGGGCCCTTTATTTACACTGGCTTTACAAATGAGCCCTAATTACTGGGTCTTAATGATGTAGTCGGGCGAACGACGAGCGAGGTAGCTCTGTGGAGAGATAACGAGAGAGAGGTGGAGAGAGCGAGGGAGGGAAAGAGAGGAGGGGCGGTGGGGGGGGGGAGAAGGAAGGAGGCGTTTGCTTGGAGGGTTTTTTGTAAATGTCAAGAGCAGAGAGTTGATGGCTTCATCAATCCTTTATCCCTGCAAAACACCTGGAGGAGGAGAGGAGGGGAGCGTGAGATAAGTCAGGGAGAGGAGGTACAGAGGGATGGAGGGAGAGAGGGAGAGGGTAGCTAGAGGGAGAAGAAAGAGGAGGAGGAGGGAGGGAGAGATGAGCCAAAGGGAGAAAGTTGGGAAGGAGGAGAGATAAAGGGAGGGGGGAAAGGAAAGGAGGAGAGAAAGTAGGTGGGAGGAAAATAGCTGCAGGGATGAGAGGAAGAGGAGAGAAGGAATGAGTGATGAGGAGGAAACAAGGAGGAAAAGAATAAAAGGGACGGTGGAAGGAGGAGGCAAAGAGATAAAGGGAAAGAAAGATGTATTGACAGAAGGAGGAAGGATGAGGAGGAGGGAAACTGACAAGGTGATGAAGGTGGTACGGGAGGCGGAGGAGAAAAAGAAGAGATGAATTGAAGGAGGGAAGGAAAGTGAGAACAAGAAGAGGAGAGAAGGAGGCAAGGGAAGGATGGAGGAAAGGGAAGGTAAGACAAATATGATGAGGAGATGAGGAAAAAGGGAGAAGAGGAGGATGGGATGGAAGGAGGAAACAGAAGAGAAGAAGGGCCAGGTTCTCTTCACAGGGTCTGATGACCTGTTCACTGGTTCTTTAGCTATAACTCATTATAACAGGACTGGTTGTTAGATCAGGACCAGTAAGTTCTTAGATCAGGACCAGTACGTTCTCAGATCAGGACCATTAAGTTCTAATATCAGGACCAGTATGTTCTTAGATCAGGACCATTAAGTTCTAATATCAGGACCAGTAGGTTCTTAGATCAGGACCAGTAAGTTCTTAGATCAGGACCAGTACGTTCTTAGATCAGGACCAGTAGGTTCTTAGATCAGGACCAGTACGTTCTTAGATCAGGACCAGTACGTTCTTAGATCAGGACCAGTACGTTCTTAGATCAGGACCAGTACGTTCTAATATCAGGACCAGTACGTTCTAATATCAGGACCAGTAGGTTCTTAGATCAGGACCAGTAGGTTCTTAGATCAGGACCAGTACGTTCTAATATCAGGACCAGTAGGTTCTTAGATCAGGACCAGTACGTTCTTAGATCAGGACCAGTACGTTCTTAGATCAGGACCAGTAGGTTCTTAGATCAGGACCAGTACGTTCTTAGATCAGGACCAGTACGTTCTTAGATCAGGACCAGTAGGTTCTTAGATCAGGACCAGTACGTTCTTAGATCAGGACCAGTAGGTTCTTAGATCAGGACCAGTAGGTTCTCAGATCAGGACCAGTACGTTCTTAGATCAGGACCAGTAGGTTCTCAGATCAGGACCAGTACGTTTTCAGGGTATTGAACCTGTGTTTTTCATGTTTCATGTTTCATCACTTCTCTCCTTCTTCTCTCATCACGTCTTCCTCCTGTTTCTGATGTTTATCTCTCTCTCTCTTTTCTCTCTCTCTCTTTTCTCTCTCTCTCTTTTATCGTCTCTCTCTCTCATTACAGATCCATTACTTTCTCTTTATGCCTCTCTCTCCCTCTCTCTCTCTTTCTCTGCTGCTACTGTCTGTCCTAATCTCCCTCGCCCCCCCTTCCGCCCCGTCTCCTGTCGTTCCTCCTTTCTTCTCCTCCCTCCCTCCCCCCCCCCCTCTCTCATCTCCCTCTCATCCTCCTCAGTGTAAAGCAGGATAAAGACATTGGGATCACATATGGCCGAGTGGTAATGGCGGAGCGCCACTTAAATCCACTCATTTAAGTGCAAATCGGTGTCATTCTGAAGCCGCCGAGCAGATGCTGGGCCATGTCAGCATAACTGGATGTGACCACCGCTGGCTTAGAGTGTGTGTGTGTGTGTGTGTGTGTGTGTGTGTGTGTGTGTGTGTGTGTGTGTGTCTGTGTGTGTCTGTAACCCCTATGGATTGTGTTGAAAGTACCTTTGCTTCTTAAATGCAGAAAACAGATAAATTGATAGGCGATTATAGTGAAGGATTTGTGCACATGGGTCTGTTTTAAAGCTTTCCTATATGTGTGTGTGTGTGTGTGTGTGTGTGTGTGTGTGTGTGTGTGTGTGTGTGTGTGTGCGTGCGTGTGTGTGTGTGTGTGTGTGTGTGTGTGTGTGTGTGTGTGTGTGTGTGTGTGATTTAATACATAAGAAATATAAGATTTGTTTCACAAACAAGTAAAAAGATCAGAAAAAGTCTCTCAGTGACAAAGAAGAGTTATTGATGAAATACTTGAATAAAATCAAATATCACAGAGAGAATTAAAACGTAGCATCAGAAAAAAACATCTGCGATACTGAGAGTCGCAATATTACAAGAATAAAATTGTAAAATTGCCTAAATAACCTGACATTTTTTATTATATTTTGGAAAAATAGAAATGTATTTCCCTCTAAAATCAAACTCATTTTATTCTTGCGTAATATTACAGCCTCATTCTCGTAATATTCAATATTAGTCTCCTTATATAACATTCTGTCTTTATTCTTGTGTAATATCATAACTTCGTTTTCATAAATTACAACTTAATTCTCCTATAAGTAAAATTTTACTCTCATAGAATTATGACAATTTTATTTATTTTCATAATATAGAATTTTATTCTTGTACTATGATATTCTCTCTTGAAATCTCATACTTTATGCTTTAATAGGACAAATTCGTAGTGTTTCGTCTCCTTCTGTGTCACTTATATCCTGAGACTTGTTTAATGTAAATAGAGTTTTTATGATTTACTGAACGAGACGTTTCTGATTCAAGCCAAACTTCAGTCTCTTCTCTCCACTCGATAACAAGCAGCTCATCTTTATTCAGCGCCAGGCGGCGGGTCATATTTAAATCATAAATGTCATTACAGTTCACTTCTATCTATAATGGATCCACAATCACAGGGAGATTAGGTGAATGTGTCGTCTGTGGTTTTCTCTCACAGACTCGTTATGAGCGACGTGATAACGCTGTTTAATTGTAATCTTTATTTAGCTGCTTTGCCTCCTGCACCACCGCTGCCGCTCTAATGACATCACAAAGAGACGATAAACCTTTAATGAAAGATGCTCGTCCGGTTTTTAGCTTCCGTCATGTCACCTGGTGTGTCGTCATTTACACACACACACACACACACACACACACACACACACACACACAGACAGGTGAACACACACACACACACAGACAGGTGAACACACACACACACACACACACACACACACACACACACACACACACACACACACACACACACACACACACACACACACAGGTGTAGCAGTGCTTGATAACCAAAGAATAAATGTCAGTTTCCAACCTTTTCTTCTTTGTCAATGAAAACTGAGCGATGTATTAACTCTGTTACTGATTATCATGGCCTTTAGTGAGTGTGTGTGTGTGCGTGTGTGTGTGTGTGTGTGTGTGTGTGTGTGTGTGTGTGTGTGTGTGTATCAATCAATAGTGTTTTAATGGAACACATGGGCAGAGACGAGGGAAACAGCTCATGTTTCTCAATAGCCTCTGTGACACAGTCTGTACTGTAACAGTGCACATAGACAATAAACAACAGAAACTGAGACACACACAGACACACACACACAGACACACACACACACACACACAGACACACACTCAGGTTACAGGAATCTGATTAGTTTCTCGTTGTGAAAACTCAAACTTGGGCCTTGAACACATCTCGATGCGTCTTGATATCGGAGGCGTCGCTGCTCCATGATGGAGGGCAGCAGGTCCTCCCAGCATGCACTGCTGCTTCCGTTCACAACAGCATCACCCTCCCCCCCCCCGTTCTCTCTCTCCATCATCCGTTGTTTCATTCCATTAAATAACCTCCTCCCTCCCCAGCTCCATCATCCCTCATGTTCCCCCGCTCTCCTCCACAACTGTCCACTTCCTGTCACGTCTCCCACCCACCCCCGTCAGTCGCTCCACCGAAGAGACGGAGAAATGAACGTAAACTCAGCAGCTGTGGAAGTGGCCCAAACCCGTATCGTCTTGAATGACCAGCAGAGGGCGACTCCACTGATTTTAGAATCAATACAATGTGATTGTATATTATTATTCACAATTTGCCTCATAGGGCTTAAAAAGTGAGACGTCTTCTTTGAAAACGTCAGACACGTCCTCACAGACATATTCAGGTATAATTATAATCATACATATAATGATACTTAATAATAGAAGGCACAGTGGGGATGAAAGGCTGGTGTACGTGAGGGTGCAGTGAAGTGTGTGTGTGTGTGTGTGTGTGTGTGTGTGTGTGTGTGTGTGTGTGTGTGTTGATTTGT
The DNA here is from genome assembly GCF_009819705.1 of Hippoglossus hippoglossus. Lineage (NCBI taxonomy): Eukaryota > Metazoa > Chordata > Actinopteri > Pleuronectiformes > Pleuronectidae > Hippoglossus > Hippoglossus hippoglossus. The sequence continues at coordinate 909,851 of NC_047172.1, read as the reverse complement.
GATTCAAGCAGATGACTTGTTGGTATTTGTAATTTTGTTTCTGAGTTAGTCCTGAACTTTAGTCTCTGAGTCCAGATGGAAAACAGAGAAAGAAATGAAATGTTTTCTGGGTTCGTGTCAAATCAAACCTAAACTCATTTTATCTATACAGCAACTGACAGATTTCATTATTATTATTATTATTATTATTATTATTAGGTGATTACAAAATCTGGTTGTCATCGCACCACATAAATATCCGCAGAAAAGTCTGAAGAAAAAGAATTTCACCAAATGAATGATAAAATATTTTGACTTACATTATTTAGGAAGAAGTGAGGTCAAAGGTCACCGTTGATCCGAGATCAGGTTTCTGTTGTTATCGCTGCGTCTGCACCCGTAGAGCTGAGCTGTAGTTTAAAGGTAATGGGACAAGAGAGACGACGAGCAGATGGGACATAAAACACACACAGCACACACCCGGGACGTGTGTGTGTGTGTGTGTGTGTGTGTGTGTGTGTGTGTGTGTGTGTGTGTGTGTGTGTGTGTGTGTGTGTGTGTGTGTCTGTGTGCGCGTGTGTGTGATTGGTGTAAATTAGAAGCTAAAGCTACATCCACACTGTTCAGTTTTCATTTCAAAATGACGTTTTGAAACTAATTTGATTCCCGTCCACACTAACACACCTGAAAACAAGTCACATGACCGTTCACCTACACTGGTCACGTGATGTAAACAGGAAGTAGATTGTCTCCTCTGCAGTTGGTTGCTTAGTAACAGAAACTCCTCTGAAGGAGGAGCAGTGAAGGTGAAGAGTCAGAGCAGGGACGACGAGGTGGAACTGTTACTGACAGGAAGTGTTACTGACAGGAAGTGTTAGCGACGCTTTGTGTTCACCGCTGGTAGTCGAGTCACGTGACTGATGAGAACCAATCAGGAAGAGAACTCTGGTCTGACTGTTTGGCCTCAGTTTGGTTTCAGTGAGTCCACATGTTTGTTAATCACGCTTCCAGTTGTAATCATGTGTTTAATATGAACTCATTGACTGACCCTCTGAATCCCAGCAGACGATCCTGCAGCTCACGGCTCACAACGTCCTGCAGTGAAAACACCCGTCTCTGCATGTCAGGGTGTGTTTGTGTCTATATTAAACACGTGTGTACACGGTATGTAGAAGTGTGTGTGTGTGTGTGTGTGTGTGTGTGTGCGCACAGCCTCCACCATTTATCCGTCCTATTTCACGGCGGTTCTGTCATCTGCAGCCGAGCGTCTGCTTTACCATCATCTCGCTCCGCTCAGAGGCCGGCTGAGCGAGGAGCGGCGGGCGGCGAATCCAACGCACCCGGGTGGAAAGAATCAGAGTTTACACAACGCGAGGCGGAGAAATTAAAGATGATTTTTATTTTCTTTATCTGGAGGAGAATTCATTACCTGGCAGAGGAGCGGGAGCTGAGCGCTGTCAGCCAAGAATAATGACTTGTCCAACTGATACACAAACACACACACACAAACACACACACACACACACACACACACACAAACAGTTTCCCATATACAGAGATAGTGAACCACATCGGCAACACATTCAGGCTCAAACATTCACAACATACACAAATAAACACACACATGCTGTAGCCATGAAATACACACATGTGTATTAACACATGTGTGTATTACTCTGTAGTTGTTACTAAATTATCAGATGAGTACTCGGAGGTCATTACTACATCATTGTTGGAGTACTCAGAAGTTATTGATGCATTATTACACGAGTACTCACAATTTGTTACTATAACATTGTTTAGTAGTTATTACCACATTATTACATGAGTCTCAACATAATGAAAACAAAGATCTAAATGACTCTGTTATATTTTAAGACTCACATCACTGTTACAGGACTTGTATACGTTATATGTTTCTCCACAATCACACATGGAACCCTCTGCACACACACACACACACACACACTCACACACACACACACTCACACACACACACACACACAGACACACACTCTCTCTCTGTGGCTCGTCTGTAATAACCTCTCTGTGCCCTGATCCAGAGGAAATCAGCTGGAATGTGAAATTGAAAACAAACAAGTCATTTCAGATAGTGAAGCGTCTCCGTCAGCCTCAGTCCCTCTCTCTGTTTGAAGCTCCCAGATTGTCCTCAGATCATATCCAGATATACAGTATAGCTCATGTTCCCTAAATCCCTATCTAATAGACAACTCATACATAATCAGAGGCAGCCGAAAGGCGCCGGCAGCAGCCGCTCCCAGTTGTTTTGCAGATACTGAGCGACAGCTATCAGCAGCATCAGGGAGACAACGGTGCATTACCCCAAACTCCAACTTCCTCCGAGTGAACGAGGACACGCGGCGCTTCCCTCTGGTTCTACTGGGTTCATCTTATGTAGGTGTATTCTGCTTAATGGTTTGATTGGAAAGGTATTGATGCTGTGAAAGGGTTGTGACCTACTGCACAAAAAGAACAGAT
>NC_047172.1:872373-897373 GCF_009819705.1 Hippoglossus hippoglossus | reverse complement strand
GACTTTATGTAAAACAGTTCTGCCAAGTTTTAATTGATTAAAAGTCGGCGTGTTATTGCGAAGAAGAACAATGTAGGTCCAATTAGCAGTGTAACGTGTAAACATGAACACTAACTCCCATGGTGCACCAGGGTGTGTGTGTGTGTGTGTGTGTGTGTGTGTGTCTGTGTGTGTGTGTGTCTGTGTGTGTGTCTGTGTGTGTGTGTGTCTGTGTGTGTGTGTGATTCAGTGATCGGTCTCATTTCTTAATCATCACTTTCTGCTCCAGATGAGACTTTATGAGGGGACTAAATTGCCTTAAAGGGATTTCTTATTAATGGGATTACACCCATGTAATCCCCTTTGTCCCAGTGGACCCCCAAAATCCTGAACACACACACACACACACACACACACACACACACACACACACACTCTCTCTTTACCAGATTAGCGTGTGGAAATAAATGTGTTTTTGATTCGCTACAAATGAAAACACACACGTTAAACGACTGTCACGTGACACCGTGGAAAATCGAGCGTGCACATGTTCAGTGTTTGTGTGTATTTATAACCTTGACATGAATCCGTGTGTGTACGTGTGTGTGTACGTGCACGTCTGTAGCGCAGCGCTGTGGCTTTGGCGCCGCTCCCTCGTCTCATCTCCAATTAACAAAGACAAATCCGCTTCTATCGCCGCTAATGAGAGTCTTTAAGGTGAAGGGACTCTGTTTATTTAATAAGACGCATCTTATTTATTCGATTTCCATGAGAAAGAGAAAACGCCGCTGATTCTCCACGGCCGCCGAGGGATGGATTATACGAGCAGGAGGAGGAGGAAGATCTGGAAAGAAAGGATGAGGGAAAGGGGATAAGGAGTCATGGAGGAGAAGAACAAGCTGGATGACTAGGTGGGACAAGTGGGAAGAGGCGTAGCGGACGAGGGTGACAAAAGGAGGGATTAGAGGAGCGCGGGGGGGGGCAGGGAAGCGAGGAAGAGGAGGTGTAAGTCAAAGAAAGTGTGAAGAAACGGGTTAAAAAAGTAAAAAAGAGGAAGAGCAGGTAAAACAAGGAGAAAGACGACAAAGGAAAGTTTGAGCCGATTCCACAACTCTGCAGATACTGCAGAGGATGATGAGGGTGAAGAAGAGGGAGGAAGATTGACCAATAGGTGGAGAAGAAGCAATGAGACGAGAAGGAGTTTGACGTGTTCTGATCTGTGTGTTTCCGCAGGTGGAGCTGACCGGCAGCAGCTCGTTCGACTACATCCACCCCGGCGATCACGTGGAGATGGCGGAGCAGCTCGGCATGAAGCTCCCCCCCGGCCGAGGGCTGTCTCTGTCCCAGGGAACCGTCAACGAAGACGGGGCGTCCTCGGCCTCGTCGTCGTCGCACTCCGAGACTCCGGAACCAGGTAGGAAACCAGAGACAGACAGGTCCCGTCATCTTCATCATCACTTTTAAAGACACTTGAACTCAGAAGGGAAGTGAACAGAGACGGATGATGGAGTTTTGAACTCTTAAGGTTCATGAAACGTTAAATATTAACCGAAGAGTTAATGTGGTAAACACAACGTCACTCAGTGGAGCTCATGCCTCCATCAGTCCATCAGTCCATCAGTCCATCAGTCCATCAGTCCATCAGTCCATCAGTCCATCAGTCCATCAGTCCATCAGTCCATCAGTCCCCTCATGAAACCACATTCAAATCCACTTGATCCAGGATCACACTCACCTAACTAAAACACGACCTCACTGGTGAACTGTGGATTTAGTTGTTTTCGTGTGATGGTCACGATGGTTCCATGCTGCACCTGCAGGTGTTTGCTTCATATTTACCCTCCTCATCCTCCTCATCCTCCTCTTCCTCCTCATCCTCCTCATCCTCCTCATCCTCCTCGACCCTCCTCATCCTCCTCACCCTCCTCATCCTCCTCATCCTCCTCATCCTCCTCATCCTCCTCATCCTCCTCATCCTCCTCGACCCTCCTCATCCTCCTCATCCTCCTCATCCTCCTCATCCTCCTCTTCCCTCGCTCGTTCCCCAGTATCCCAGCATGCCCTGCTGTAAGTTTGAATACAATTAGCGTGACACGTTGAAAAGCCGTCGCTGGTGTAAACGGAGAACGGACACATTCCTCATTGGGATTCGTTGCATCCCTCCATCCCTCCATCCCTCCCTCCCTCCATCCCTCCATCCCTCCATCCCTCCATCCCTCCATCCCTCCCTCCATCCATCCCTCCATCCCTCCATCCCTCCATCCCTCCCTCCCTCCCTCCATCCATCCCTCCATCCCTCCATCCCTCCCTCCCTCCCTCCATCCCTCCATCCCTCCCTCCCTCCATCCCTCCATCCCTCCATCCCTCCCTCCATCCATCCCTCCATCCCTCCCTCCATCCCTCCATCCCTCCCTCCCTCCCTCCATCCCTCCCTCCATCCCTCCCTCCCTCCCTCCCTCCCTCCATCCCTCCCTCCCTCCATCCCTCCATCCCTCCATCCCTCCATCCCTCCCTCCCTCCATCCCTCCATCCCTCCATCCCTCCCTCCATCCATCCCTCCATCCCTCCCTCCATCCCTCCATCCCTCCATCCCTCCCTCCATCCCTCCCTCCATCCATCCCTCCATCCCTCCATCCCTCCCTCCCTCCCTCCATCCCTCCCTCCCTCCATCCCTCCATCCCTCCATCCCTCCATCCCTCCCTCCCTCCATCCATCCCTCCCTCCCTCCATCCCTCCATCCCTCCATCCCTCCCTCCCTCCCTCCCTCCATCCCTCCATCCCTCCATCCCTCCCTCCCTCCATCCCTCCCTCCCTCCATCCCTCCATCCCTCCATCCCTCCATCCATCCCTCCATCCCTCCCTCCCTCCATCCCTCCATCCCTCCATCCCTCCCTCCATCCCTCCATCCCTCCATCCCTCCCTCCCTCCCTCCCTCCATCCCTCCATCCCTCCATCCCTCCCTCCCTCCCTCCATCCCTCCCTCCCTCCATCCCTCCCTCCCTCCATCCTCTCCTTCACCACATGTTCAAGACTTTTTACCTTCCAAAGCTTTTCATTGTGCCTCTCTCATGCTGATGATAATTTAAGTATTAGGGGGAAATCCATTTATAAATTAAACAAAATGACTTGATATCCATCTAGTCCCTTAGTTCATCAGCCTGTTCAAACAACGAGGGGAAGATTGGCTTTGCGGCGGCCGGAGTCTTTGGAGACAGTGCGGTAATTAGATCTGCCGCGGATTTATTCTTGGCTGATTGGTGCCGGTGATGGGTGTGCGGGGGGGCTTTAAATTAATTGGAGTTCCACATTTGAGGGTTTTGTTCTTTTTCTTTTCTTTTTTTTTGTCTTTGACTTTCTGCAAACCTCTAACCGAGCCTCCCCGCGCACCCGAGTGCGGATGGAGAGAGCGACGGAGGATAAGAGGACATATATGCAGTTGTCAGTGTCAATTTGTCTGGAGAGACAGAAGAGAAAAGAGGATCTAAAACATGGAGGGGTGTTTCCCACTGCTAATTTGCCTATAAAGATATGACGATATGAAGACGTCCGAGAGGAGAAGGAGGGACAGAGGCCTGTGTGAACGTCTCAGTGATTCCCAGTGTTAATTTGGCCACAGAGACGGAGGAGATGAGGACAAAGGTGTTTGTTCTCCCATGTTAATCTGCCTAGAAAGAGAGAGACGTGAAGAAAGCGAGAGAAAGAGAGCGGCGAGGGATGTAGGGACGTGTTTGAATGTGCACGAGTGCTTAGCAATGTTAATTTCACCAAAGAAAAAGAGCGAGGCGGGAGGGAGAGGTTTCAGACGGACATGTATGAATGTGAAGGAGCGATCCCCAATGATAATGTGACCAGAGAGAGAGGGAGAGCGAGCATTAAGATTCATGTATGTGTTCTTTAATGTTAATTTGTCCGCAGAAGGAGAGGAGGAATAAAAAGTGGCTGGTATGAATTTGTATGAGAGCTTCCCAGGAGGAGGTGGGTGAATGGTATCAGGGTCCTGTTCATTTCATCCTCAGACAATCACAGCGTTTACATGCACTGAAGCAGCCTGGTCACTGCACACGTGCAGCTCCTCCTCCTCCCTCCACTTATTCTGCACAGCGTAAAGTGGCACTTAGTTGGTTCGAGTTTCGGTCGGACTTTTAAACACAAAGACCTGCTCCCTTGAAAGATGGATTTTGGATTTTTCAATCCAAAATGTGAGACCATACATCGGCGGGAAAAAGCCCAACACTCCAAAAACCACATTTATATCCAACAGATGCTTCACTTCATTACGTTTAGATGTAAATACCAGGATATTAAATCCTGAATATTCATCATTTTGTTTCAAACCCAAATGTTTTTCATGTAAAACAAAAGCTAAGGAATCCACCTCATGATTCCAGTATTGAGGACATTTAATCGCACATCATTCTAACTGTGGACAAACGGGACTAAAGTGTCTTTTCTCTTTTATATTATTTCTTTAACGTTACGTTCGTGGCGTCCTCCTCTGCAGACAGTGACTAATACTTTTCCTCAGGCACTTTCGTCATTAGTTTTCGATCCAGTCGATACCTGGCGAATGCTGCATGTGTCCGGTTGAGCTTTTCCCATTTGTTTCCATCTTCTCCTCCTCGATGCATCTTTGTTCCTTTGGTTCCTCCCTCGCCAGCGTTCCTCCGTTCATCACCCGCCTCTTCTTTCATGCAGCGGTCGGCTCTGTCGATCGATCGCTGCTGCCTTTGTTTCTCCGTGAGGTTTCACACTCAGGACACCACTGCGTCTTTCTGTATGCTAATGATTCATCATGTGCTGTTTTGGGAGCTTTTTCTACCTGCTGACTTCATCCGGAGGAAGAGGAGGAGAGAGAGAATCAATAAAGAAACACGGAGTCATTCGCTGGACTGTTTTCAGACGTGAACTCCGGAGAATGTCCTCACGACGAGGTCCTGACTCTTCTCCGGAGTTTGTCTTTCACACATGAACGACGCAGCAGGACGTTTTCTGCTCAAACACAGAAACCTCTGGATGGCAGAGAAGTAACAAATTAATTCTGCAGCAGAGATCATGTGTTTTTGATTATATATCAAGACTAAACGCTGCCTGCTCCGTGGTTACACATCACACAGCTGACCCCGTCGTTTCAGTCACAGCTCAGAGTTCTGAAAGTGGAGTTAAAACACGAGTCGACCTTGGAGGAGAGCGATCTCACTTTGAAGCCCGACGCTGCGTTCACCCTCTTGCAGTTAAAGAGAGTCATCTTTAAAAGCACGTGACGCAATTTGACTAATATCAGTCAAACCGAGGCTGAGAGGCTGCTCGTCTTTAAATGCTCTGAAGGCTGAGTGGAGGAAAATTATTACTCATAAGACGGAGAAGAGGGGAAACTCTCATTTTCTCTCACTTACACATCATCAGCCGAGGGTCACGGGAACATTTCAGAACATGAAATGTGACTTGACTTTGACCTTTGACCTCCTTGGGAGCTGCCGCTTTTAAGGAAACTTTTTGTGGAGATAAAATTCAATAACGATCGTTCTCAATTACTGCAAAAGCTTCCAAATCATTAGGGCCGAAGATGGAAGGAGTTTCTCCTCTGTCCAAGTTGAATACAATTTTGATGCAAAAAATGCTAAAATTGTTTAGCGAGGTTTAATTTCTCAGCCTCTGAAGTAAAGAGACATGAAATAGAAAACATAATGTAGAGATCGTCAGATTAAAGGTTGTTGGAAGATTGCCTTTTCATTTTTCTGTGTCGTCGCCTGGAATTTGAAGTTTCGCCATGAAACAGGAAGTTGTATTTTGAGTAGCTGTCGTCAGATCAGCCCCAAACTTCACTTGCTTGAAGTATCACTGTTAAGGTTTTTAAGGGACTTCAGTAAATACTTGATATTTATCAAATATATTTCTAACTTTAGTTTTATCATTTACAATTATTTTTTTCAAATGAACAAAACTATTGGCCCTGAATTTTCACTTCTTTAACAGAAAAGCAACAACTCTTTGTTTGCTTTGTCGTTTATCGTTTCTGTTCTTCTCTGGGACGATAATCTGTGTTATCACAATGTTCACGTTTAAAACTGCATCTTAAATTCCAGCCAGCGCAGACTTCACCCCCTCAGTGTTTCCTCTCCAACTTTTCCCAAGTTTAACTTTCCTCAAGTTGCTTGACTCCCCAGCGTCATGTTATTAATTTCCCTCAGATTCACGCCACCAAGCTCCTAGTTAATTGAGTATTTATTTCAATTTTCTCTCATCAGAGGGAAGAATTAGTTAGAAAAACAGTAAATTTCAAAGTCCTTCTGGAAGTAACAGTGGTTCTGCCCTCCAGCAAAACACCATAAGTTCTCCATTATTAGCTCCTCGCGGTCTAATTGTCCGCGGCGTCGCCTTATTTCAACATCATAAGTCTTTGATTATTGTTGCTAATTACGCTATTAGCACAATGGAGGGGAATAATTCGTCATAATCGCTCACATTTATCATAATTACCCAAGTTTACAGTCACCTACGTTTAATGTCATTTAGAGCGGCCATCGGCAGCGGCAGCCGCCCAAGGACAAGCTGTGTGTGTGTGTGTGTGTGTGTGTGTGTGTGTGTGTGTGTGTGTGTGTGTGTGTGTGTGTGTGTGTTCATGCTGGAGTGTGTTTGTATTTGAAATGTCACTTGGACTCCACGCCAAGAGGCAAAGGTCAGATCTGGCGGGATACACACACTCACACACACACACACACACACACACACACACACACTCACACACACACACACACACACACACACACACACACACACACACACACTTATCTTTACAGGAGTGAAGATCGAACATTTCAGCGTCAAGCCTCGTTTGTTGTGTGTTTTATCTCAAACTCTGTGTCTTATAGAAAACTGTGGAAATATGATTTTAAAAGCTTTAATTTTCATAGACTTTAATAAAGATGGACGACATGACAGCCCCCTGGTGGCTGGCTGCAGTATAGGTCACAAACCCTCCTCCTCCATGTTAGCAGATGGGACATGGACCAAACTAAAAAGTCAAAGTAAACGTTAAATAAACGTTTTTAAAAGATGGTTCCAGTCATATCAGGTCGTCCTTCTCTCCCTGGTGTTTGTGTTTCTCTCCTCTTCCTCTCTTTCTCTACCTCCTGTCCTCTACATCCTCTCCTTCCTCCTCCTCTTCTCTCTACTCCTTCTTTACCTCTTTCCCTCCTTCGTTCTTCTCTCCCTGGTGTTTGTGTTTCTGATCACGGCCTGAAGAAACGAACTGCTGCTGTAAAACTTGAGTTTGAGCTGCAGCCTCGACTGAACTGAGTCTTTCCTGACACATAAAGAGCTTCTTCCTGCTAAATGATTTCCATACATCCTCCAAACTCCACTCACTGGGAGAATTAGTCACAATGGATTTAGTAAAAGTGCTCAAATTAATTAAATCAGTGTCACGAGAGTGTGTTTTTTTTTTTTTTAAGAAAAGCAATAAAACCACTTGAGGCAAACAAAGAACTTTTCAGAGGCTGAGGATTATTACTAAAGCAAAATTATCCGTTTGGTTAAGTTTTATTAAACCGCCGCCGCTCGCTGCCGCTCTAAATGGAATCTTTAGAGTACACAATAGCCAATCACGGGCTATTATTATTACAGTTTTCTAATTAGGCTTCTTAACGAGGCCGGGGCTGTTTACAATAAGAGCTGTTCAGATAACAGCAGCAGAGGACAGGGCGGCTCCGGACGACAAATGAAGCGCTCCTCTCTGCTATCTGTCTGTCACGATAACACAGGAACTTCTCAAAGTCCAGGACCCAAGTTTTAATTTGTGAGAGAGAGAGAGAGAGAGAGAGAGAGAGAGAGAGAGAGAGACAGAGAGAGAGAGAGACAGAGAGAGGGAGAGAGAGAGAGGGAGAGAGAGAGAGAGAGAGGGGGAGAGGGAGAGAGAGAGAGAGACAGAGAGAGAGAGAGAGGGAGAGAGAGAGAGAGAGAGAGACAGAGAGAGAGAGAGAGAGGGAGAGAGAGAGACAGAGAGGGGGAGAGAGAGAGAGAGAGAGGGGGAGACAGAGAGAGAGGGAGAGAGAGAGAGAGGGAGAGAGAGAGGGAGAGAGAGAGAGAGGGAGAGAGAGAGAGAGAGAGGGAGAGAGAGAGAGAGAGAGGGGGAGAGAGAGAGAGAGAGGGGGAGAGAGAGAGAGAGAGAGAGAGAGAGAGAGAGAGAGAGAGAGAGGGAGAGAGAGGGAGAGAGACAGAGAGAGAGAGAGAGAGAGAGAGAGAGAGAGAGAGAGAGAGAGACAGGGAGCACTGTGAAGACATGATGATATTTGAGGAGGAGGAGAGATGAGAAATGAAATGAATGAATGAATGAATAAATATAGATGAAAAGAGGGAAAAGGTGGGGAGCACCTTTACTGATGTAGAAAGAAATAAAGAAGGAAATGGTTAAAAGGGAAGGAAGGAAGGAATGAGGAAGGAAGGAAGGAAAGGGAAAGATAGGAAGGAATGAGGAAGGAAGGAAGGAAGGAGGGTAGAAAGAAACTTAATTCTTTGAGAAACTGTGGAGTCGCCCTCTGCTGGTCATTTCAGATAATACAGGTCGTCCAAGAACTTTGTTTAAATAAAGTTCTGAAATCAGCAGGATTTCGACGGAGGTTCACGTTCGTATCTCGGTGAAACGTCGTGTTTAGAAATTCTCCAGTAAAACAACACGTCGTCGTCTCCATCTGGTCTCAGACGAGAAGTCGTGGTTGGAGTTCGGCGGCGGCGGCGGCAGCTCCTCACGGACGTGTCTGTTAAAGCAGTTAGCAGCTCGATGAACACGGCCGCCGCGTCTACTCCTCGTCACGCCTTCCTCTGATTACCGATGTTAATCTGCTCAGTCCGTCCATCTGTCCCTCGCTCTGCCGCCGCCTGCATCCAATTACACCAAACACACTCTCCTTCTTCTTCTTCTTCCTCCTCCTCCTCTTCTTCTTGTGTTTTTTCTCCCTTGTTTGGTCGTGTTTTATCTGGGGACGCCGCTGTCTTCTGGCCAAACACGAACGGAGGGACGAGGACAGAAAGTAAAAGAGAGGAAATAAAGACAGAAGGACGAGAGGACAAAAGAGAAAGCTATAGAGGAGATGAAAAATAATACAGAGAAAAAGATGATATGTTCTGAAGTTTTCATCTGAAAAGATAAATCTCATTAAAAATAAATCAGACGTGTTTTTTCTCAGTGGACAAACAAGAGGCGGGGTTTATGAGCGATACTGCAGCCAGCCACCAGGGGGCGATCACGACTCTTATGGCTTCTCATCTGGAAAAAACAAATGACGTTTTCTCTTCACTGGGACCCAAACCAGCGGGGACAGACCCAGAGCTACAGGACAAAGTGTCCACATACATTTGGCCACATGGCCTCCTCCAACCCTCCCTTCTGTCGCTCCCTCTTCAGGCGTCTTTTCACTGGAATCCATCCCCAGAAGAGGAAGACGAGGAGCTAAAGACAGATTAGAAAAAGCCTTAAAGTCCCGACACAGGGAGATCAGTGAGCGGGGGAGGCGTGGGGGTGAGGCGGGGGGGAGGTGTCTCTGTGGAGGAGAGACAGGAGGGAGGAAAAAAAGAAGAAGAAGAAAGACAAAGACGAGTTGGATGCGTCTCCAGACTATTAGAGCGCTGTTTGATTTGAGCTCATTGTTCTGATGAGACTGTCAAAGTAAAAGTCTTTCTTCATCACTGCAGAGAGGAGGAGGGGGGGGGGGGGGGTGGGGGGGGGGGGAGGGGGAGAGGAGCAGGAGGATGAGGAGAGGGAGGAAGAGGAGGAAGAGGAGTGGTTTTACCTCTCTTTACCTTTGGTTCCCAGGCTCTTGTATTGTGGGAAAAAGGCTTTGAGGGAATCTACCATCACACACACATTTTAAATCTGTGTGAAGAAGTACAAGTGGTGTGTGTGTGTGTGTGTGTGTGTGTGTGTGTGTGTGTGTGTGTGTGTGTGTGTGTGTGTGTGCGTGTGTGTGTGTGTGTGTCCTTCATCTTTTCCTCTCCTCCTCTCCTCTTCCTCTCTTTCTCTACCTCCTGTCCTCTACATCCTCTCCTTCCTCCTCCTCTTCCCTCTACTCCTTCTTTACCTCTTTCCCTCCTTCGTTCTTCATTTTTCTTCTCCTTCTTTTTCTGACTCATCCATTTCCTTCCTCCTCCTCCTCCTCCTCCTCCTCCTCCTCCTCCTCCTCCTCCTCCTCCTCCTTCAGTAAACCGAAAAATTATCGCTCTGGCTTTTCTTCCTGACACAATTTGTCAAATCCTCCCTGAGAGGTAACACATTCTATTCATAAGGCCAGACTCCCCCTCCCTCCCCCCTCCCTCCCTCCCTCCCCCCCGTTCCTCCCCCGCTGACGTTAGTGATTCAATTACATCGGCGGAGGCGACAGTGAGGAACATGACAGGACAGTTACAGAGTGTTTACACAATTCAACTCTCACTGACAACATGTATATAACAGCCATAACACACTTGGCTGTTATGTTGTGCTGTTGCATTGTGGGTAACAAAGGGAGGCTGCAGGAAGTCCTCCCTCTCCTCCCTCTCCTCCCTCTCCGTCCTGTCGGAGAGGGAGGAGGAGGAGGAGGAGGAGGAGGAGGAGGAGGAGGAGGAGGAGAGAGAGGACATGTAAGACAGAGGAGCTGAGGGACAGATTGATATTTACTGTATTCAGAACCTAAACCCTTAACTTAACCTAAACCCTTAACTTAACTGAAACACAAACCTAAACATGATCTTAACATGAACATAACCTTAAATTAACCCTATCCTAACCTTAACCTAACCTTTACTTAAACTAAACCTAATCTTAACTTAACTTGACGTGAACTTAAAGTCTTCACTTTAAAATGTAATGATTTATGTTTTGTGTGATTTGCTTTTCATCCCATAATAATGTGTAAATAGACTTAGGTCCCCACAACATGAGCCACACCTGGAACACACACACACACACACACACACACACACACACACACAAATGTCACTTCCTTGTGAAAATAAAAGTCTCTTAACAACTTCTGTTCTTTGAAGGCCTCAGTAGGAGATTTTATTTTCTGGAAATCACATTTTTAAAAGCGAAGGTTGTTATTACCTGTTCGAGGTCATTCACGTTTCCACGGCGACAGATGTTCTCTGACAGTGAGTCTGTGTGAGTCTGTTACGTTTGTGTTGTCTTTGCGGCCTCGGCGCCGGTCGGGCCTTTTGTCGTTGGCGGTTGCTGCTGTTGTGGAAGAATAAGTTGGACCTTGAACCGTCGAACAGGAAACTCATCGTCTGTCTGAAGACGAGAATCAGCAGAGTAACAGGAAGTCAAGTCGGAGGACGACTGAAGAGGAAAGACGGACTGAAGCTGCTCTGAAAGTGATTCTCTACACTTTGATTGTTGAGTTTGGTGTCATTGCACCGTTTTGTCGTGGCGAGGTATTGTCATGGCGATGTATTGTCATGGCGATGTATTGTCATGGCGATGTATTGTCGTGGCGGCTGGTGGAGGTTGCCGTGACCTTGCTGTTGCTGGCTTTGTCTCGGCGCCGTCACGTTAGCTTGTTATCAGTCGGACACAACGAGCTCCATGAACCAGGCGGCGTTATTAGACTGTCTGACAATGATACACCGTCCCGCCGAGACACACACACACACACACGCACACACACACACACACACACACACACACACACACACACACACACACACACACACACACACACACACACACGCCATGTAACATGTGGAAAGAACCCTGGGCACTCTGGGTATTGTCCAAAGATCACAGGCGTAGGTGAGTTGTTCTTTTTAATTAATCATTTGTCCTTCAAACGGGGGAAAGTTTCCGCGCTGTAGATAATTAGGTCCCAGAGTCGGCGGCGCCGGAGCCGGCAGCCACCTGCTGCCTTTGTAGCGCTAATCTTTGTCTTGTAGGAGCGTCGTCCCCGAAGACGCCACGGCAACGCACGCCGAGCGAGCAGAATGAGAAAACACCTCTGAATCCCCACATGACCCCCCCCCCCTTACCCTCGTCCTCCTGCTCTTCTTCTTCCCTCTGCTCCTCCTCCTTTCTTCTCTGCTCGTCTTTTCCTCCTCAACCACTCCACCTCCTCTCTCCCTCCATCTCTCTTCTACTCTTCCCTCCATTCCTCCTCTTTCTCCCCTTCTTTGTATTCCTCCCTTCCATCTGTTTCTCCTCCAAATCTTCTTATTCCATTATTTCCCCCCTCACTTCAACTGCTACTCCTCTACTTCCTCTTCCTCTCCTCTCCTCCTACCTCTTCTTCTTCTCTCCTCCTCTACTTCCTCTTCCTCTCCTCTCTTCCTACCTCTTCTTGTTCTTTCCTCCTCTACTTCCTCTTCCTCTCCTCTCCTCCTACCTCTTCTTCTTCTCTCCTCCTCTACTTCCTCTTCCTCTGCTCTCTTCCTACCTCTTCTTGTTCTTTCCTCCACTACTTCCTCTTCCTCTGCTCTCTTCCTACCTCTTCTTGTTCTTTCCTCCTCTACTTCCTCTTCCTCTGCTCTCTTCCTACCTCTTCCTCTTCTCTCCTCCACTACTTCCTCTTCCTCTGCTCTCTTCCTACCTCTTCTTGTTCTTTCCTCCTCTACTTCCTCTTCCTCTGCTCTCTTCCTACCTCTTCTTCTTCTCTCCTCCTCTACTTCCTCTTCCTCTGCTCTCTTCCTACCTCTTCTTCTTCTCTTCTCCTCTACTTCCTCTTCCTCTGCTCTCTTCCTACCTCTTCTTGTTCTTTCCTCCACTACTTCCTCTTCCTCTGCTCTCTTCCTACCTCTTCTTGTTCTTTCCTCCTCTACTTCCTCTTCCTCTGCTCTCTTCCTACCTCTTCCTCTTCTCTCCTCCTCTACTTCCTCTTCCTCTCCTCTCTTCCTCTTCTCTCCTACTCTACTTCCTCTTCCTTTCTTCCTACCTCTTCCTCTTCTCTCCCCCTCTACTTCCTCTTCCTCTCCTTCTTCTACCACATCTTTGTGTTTTTCTTTATTTTTTATATTATTATTATCTTTATTTCTCTCCTTCAGCTTCATCTTTTATTCTGTCTCGTCCTCCCTCTGTTTTCTTCTTCTTTTCTTTTCTCCCCCTCCTGCTTCCACTTCTCTCTTATCTTCTTTCTTCTTCTTTGGTTTATCTTCTCTTCCCTCTTCTCCTCTTCCATTCTTTCTTCTTCTCTGTCTCTGTTTTCTTTCCTCTCGCCCACTCGCTCCTCTTCTTCTTCTAGTATTTTCTTCTTTTTTCCTTTTCTCCTTCGTTCATGCAGAAATGGTTTAATTGTAAATGAACGCTGTGTGTGTGTGTGTGTGTGTGTGTGTGTGTGTGTGTGTGTGTGTGTGTGTGTGTGTGTGTGTGTGTGTGTGTGTGTGTGTGTGTGTGTGTGTGCGTGTGTGTGTGTGTGTGTGTGTGTGTGTGTGTGTGTGTGTCTGTCTGTGTGTGTGTGTGTGTGGGTCTGTGGGGGAAACTAATCCCATTAATTCAAAGTGAATAACAAAGAGAGAGAGAGGGTCCAGTTCCCCTGTCGTTCGTCCGTCCTCCCTCTCTCCTGCTCCCTCCATCATCATTATTCCTCCGTCAGATCGGCGGCTGATTTCCTGGAGGACTGCGAGAAAACCGCCCGACTGACGGAGGGATGGAGGGAGCGAGAGAGGGGGAGGAGGCAGGGAGTTGTTGCTTCTCCTGGGGAGACGCCTGTCCTCGTTTCTTTCTCCTCCTTCTGTTTCTCTTTCTTTCTTCAACGTTCATCTTCCCATTCTTTCCTGATCTACTTTTTTCTCCTTTGCCTTTTGCTTCTCTTCCCTTTTTCTTTCCTTTCTCCTTCGTCTCTGCTCCTTTATTCTCTCCCTCTCCATGTTAATGTTTTTACTTTTATCCATCGCTTCTTTCACCTCATCTGTTCTTTTTCTCTTTCCACTATTTTGACTCTTTTCCAGTGTTCCCCTCTTTTTCCACTCTCTCGTTCCTCTTATCTCTTGTTGGTCTCTCTCCTTTCATTCCTCCTCTCGCCTCCTTTATTCCCTCCACTCTCTCCTGTTTTCTCTCTCTCTCCCTCTTCAAGGACATTTATATTATAAAGGATGAATTTGCATATTAATTCATTTCTTTCAATTTTCTCAGATTAGACGTTGTCAACACGTATCAGTGCTGATCAAACCAGGACGTCCACCAGAGACCTGTGTGTGAGTGTGTGTGTGTGTGTGTGTGTGTGTGTGTGTGTGTGTGTGTGTGTGTGTGTGTGTGTGAGTGTGTGTGTGTGTGTGTGTGTGTGTGTGTGTGAGTGTGAGTGTGTGTGTGTGTGTGTGTGTGTGTGTGTGTGTGTGTGTGTGTGAGTGTGTGTGTGTGTGTGTGTGTGAGTGTGTGTGTGTGTGTGAGTGTGTGTGTGAGCAGGAGAAGGTGGAGCTTTTAAGAAGCACACACACACACACACACACACACACACACACACACACACTCACACAGACACACACACACACACACACACACACACACACACACGCAGCATTGACACAACAGACCCACCTGATGGAGGCATGTTCCACGTGACACCAGTTGGGATCCGATCGGGCCAAGTTCTGAAAAAGTAAAGAAATGATTTTCGTTTTCATCAGCAGACGTTTAACTTTTGAGACACACACGTACGCTGCCATGGTAACAACAACAACAAGGTAACGTGCACTCAGTGCTTCAGGGTCAATGGACGATGCACCTCCTCCTCCTCCTCCACCTCCTCCTCCTCCTCCTCCACCTCCTGTTGTACAAAATGAACCCAGTAATATCTTGGATGTGAACACTGCCTCCTGCTGGTGATGACGTCAATCACAGTCAGAGTTTGTAGAGTTGTGAGGTCGAGATCCCGCCCATACACGTGCTCCACCAATCAGGAGTCAGTCTCAGCTGCCAATCATAACGTCTCCGCCCACACTTGAACAAACATCAGTGTCTTTGACAAACATTTTTTTACTTGTCCCACGTCCCGTCTGCCAACATGGAGGAGGCAGGGTTTATGACCTGTACTGCAGCCAGCCACCAGGGGGCGAGTCACCTTCAGGGAGACGTCATGTCGTCCATCTTTATTATCTTTGTGATGTCACAGATCTCAGATGGTAAAGTCGAGGAGACTTGTTATTACTGATTAAAAGTGACGGGTTCCTCCAAGTACACTAACACCATTTAACATCCGCTGAACTGGTCAGTGTGTGTGTGTGTGTGTGTGTGTGTGTGTGTGTGTGTGTGTGTGTGTGTGAGGGGGCGTTCCCGGCTGTCTCCCCCCCCCCGTCACTCCCTCTGATGGATGGAGAAGTTATTAATATGCAGTTGATTTCTAGGAGCTGACGGCGGCTGACGAATGGAGCGTCTCACCTTCAGTAACCGCTGACGCCTCCTGACTCGGGGGGGGGGGGGGGGCTCACTGTGTGGGATTTTGTTTTGAAGGACGCGACTGTCGCTGAAGCAATAATCTGAAACACCGTGTTGCTGATATCTTCGGGGATGAAGACTTTTATTTTGACAGTCGTGACATGAGGAGATTGCAGCTTTCGCACACGGAGTCGTTCTCCTTAACAAACCTTTAATTTGAGCTGGACGTCCTGTCCGCCTCGTCTTTGTCCCCAGACAAGTGTTGACGTTTCGCCGTTTGATTGTCATGTGCGCCTTGGAGATGACTGACAGCCTGACAGCTGCTGCGATTGGCTGACTGCCCCTGCTGACACAATGAATGTATTTATTTGTTTTAAACCAATTAAAATGGCTCCGCTCGTGTTTCGGCCTCAAACACTTTGACTTTCTGACGCTCTGAAGATCCTCTGTGTGAAATCTTGTCATTTGTTTGTCTCTGTTGACGCCTTTTAAATGTTTTCCAACATATTATTATTATCAGCTTTACAAGCTAAGGTAGCTAAGCTGTGAGTAATTAAGTTTATCTAACGTTAGAGACATAATCTGGTCGAAGGCTCAACTTTTACTGATCCAACAAAACGTGGGACATAAACCTACTTATATACTTATATACTTGTGTAATAAAATCTCTCTGATCATATAGTTCAGTAAATACAACAACACAGTCAATCATCCTCTAAGTTACATATTGATGTTAAGTTGATCCTGTGTGTGTTTGTGTGTGTTTGTGTGTGTTTGTGTTTGTCAGTGGAGTCCAGCAGTCCCAGCCTCTTGGCCCCTGATAACATTCTGGAACGCTCCTTCTTCATCCGGATGAAGTCGACGCTCACGAAGAGAGGAGTTCACATCAAGTCCTCGGGATTCAAGGTTCGGTTTTAAACTTCTCACTCTGAAAGCTGTGGAACGCAAAATACTAATTTAACTTTAAATCTGAAACCAGTGGAAATCAGGTGATTTCCTCCCTGAGGTCACGAGACATTGTCTCATATAACATCAGACAAGAATTTAGTTAGACAGTCGTTGTGTGTGTGTGTGTGTGTGTGTGTGTGTGTGTGTGTGCGTGCGTGCGTGCGTGCGTGCGTGCGTGCGTGCGTGCGTGCGTGCGTGTGTGTGTGTGTGTTGCTAGTCGATGGCTCAGTCTTATGATCTGTGTTCAATTGAAGTGATCCATATGCAAATTTATAATCTCACCAGGGACGACTACGTGCCGTGTGTGTGTGTGTGTGTGTGTGTGTGTGTGTCTGTGTGTGTGTGTCTGTGTGTGTGTTTCATGTCATCTTGTTCCACATTGTGTTCTTTTTGTATTCCATGTCTTGTAGCATTGTTAGATTTCCCCCCATCGTGTCGTATGATCAGTGATGATGTGTGGAAGTCAGAAATAGAGACATGATCTACAACTCATCGAGATGAACCGATCTGTCTCCATCATAATATTAATGACATTATGAGGAGTTTATATCAAATGGTATCATTACAATATTACAAAGTTAGCATTGGCTGATGGGTTGTACACAACGTGCACACGGGCTCTGTTTCGTCCGTCCAATGTGTTGACTTTGATCTTTTTTGCTTGTTGTTGTTCTATTGTGTGTAACACGAGTGTGTATGTGCACAGTGCGTCCTGTGTGCATGACGGATATCCGACCCATAGGTGTCACATCAGGCCTTTAAGCCCTGTGACCATCTCACCGCTCGCAGATCGAGAGGAGGGATTAAAGAGGATTCTCCAGACTCAGTGTGTGTGTGTGTGTGTGTGTGTGTGTGTGTGTGTGTGTGTGTGTGTGTGTGTGTGTGTGTGTGCGCGTGTGATCTCTCACAGTGTATCCTGGACTAATGCACTCTATCTGCTGAAGGATGACAGCAGCCAGAAGCAGAGAGAAAGATGAGAGTGTTAAGAAAAGACAAATGGTTTCATTGATTCATTAATTCATTGATTAATATACGAATCCAATGTTACATTATTTTTTTAAACAACGACTGGTTTCATTAAACAGGAAAAACATTGGAGATTGATTCGTTAATATAAAACTGTAAAGTGCTTTTACTTTGTCATTCTGGGGAAATCACTTTCTCTTTTCTTACAGTGGAGACACAGAATAAATCATCAATAAAGTTTGATGTTGTATTCTGTGTGTGTGTGTGTGTTTGTGTGTGTGTGTGTGTGTGTGTGTGTGTGTGTGTGTGTGTGTACCATGTTCCACCTGGCGGATTCAGATCACATGCAAATCTCAGTGGAGACAAGAGCCGCACATAATTATTCACATTCACAAATGCATATATTACTACACACTCATTTGCACTGACACACACATCAACACACACACATCAACACACACACACACACACACACACACACACACACACAGTGCTACAGTAAGCATGACCCGCTGACTCCGCCTCTGCCTCACCGTCCGTCTGTTTCCTCGTTCAGGTGATCCACGTCACCGGGCGTCTGCGCATCAGGATGACGCTGACGCACAGCCGCTCAGTGCCCATTCAGATCATCGGGATGGTGGTGGTGGCTCACGCGCTGCCGCCGCCCACAATCAACGAGGTTCGCATCGACTGTCAAATGTTCGTCACCCGAGTGAACATGGACCTGAAGATCATCTACTGTGAGAACAGGTATGTGCGGAAAACGGTTTCCTAACAATCAGGAACACGTTCACAAAGTGATTAGAGGCCGGAGTGAACAAGGAAGTCACTTTTAATAAAAGAAATAAAACGTTTACTTCTAAGTAGTTTTTTTTACATTGATTTCTTTGAAAACATGATCTTTGTTTTTTGGGACTCACAAGACAAAATGTCACATCATAAAAACTTCTCAATATTTCTTCAATAGCAATTTGCTGATATGAAAACATTGTAGCACCACAAGTAGAAATGTCCCGTTCACACTCTGAGTTCATGTTGATGTTAAACTCAGTCCATGTGTAGTTTGAATTTTATTTTCTTAATCAAGAAAAGTTCTGTTTTACTTCAAGGAAATGTTTTCACAACACATGTAAATATTTAAACATTTATTTTATATCAAGAAAAAAAGTCGGAAATGTTTTTAAAGTATCTTTTATCTTATTTTATTAAGATGGAAAACAAAAATATTTCCCCTTTTATTTAATTAGAATTCACAATAATTTTATATATTTAACAAAACAAGAGGACAGACAAACAAAAAACAAAATATTTCCCCTCACGAGCAAAAGAATTAACAAGAATTATGAAAATTATGAACTTTGATCGTCATGTTGAGAATTAAACCTGTGAAACGTTCTGGTGTCATGACGACAGTAAACGTCTACGTTCCCAAACTTTAACAGATTCAGAAGTTACAACCAGTCGGAATCACAGCGTCTGTCACACGTGTTGTTGATGAGTAATAAAGGAACTAAACTCAAGTGTTTCCATCGTCAGAGCAAAATAATATCTTCATTTTTCCACTGGAAATTGCTGCAGTGATTGAAAAAGAAAATCTATATTATTTTCTCCTCAAAACGTCGACCTCCAGCATCAGAATCAGATTGATCGTCAGACACAGAGTAAAAAGTTCTCCAAGGTCGTCGACATTAAAATTAACTTTTAGAGAAACTGTTTTTATCCGTCCATTTTCAAATCACCAGCGTCGAACAGAAAGCTCCGCCTCTCGTGGATCACATACATGTTCCACACGTGCAGTCTCCGTGTCCCGTGTGGAAGCTTCTTATTCATGAGGAAGTGTGACCCTGGTTTAACAGACGTGTCACTGACGGATCTGTGCTTCCCTCTGTCCAGATAGAGCAGATAGGCATCAGGACCCCGCTCAGGAGTTAACCGGCCGACCGCCCAGATTCATATCACGCAAAGAAAAAACCTTCATGTTTTATTATAAAAAGAGAGGAGGGGGGGGGAAAAAAATGATAGCAGACAGATTGCTTTTTGTGGTGGGTGGAGAAAAGAGACACAACATGAGGCGGAGGATGATTTTCAGTGCGGGGCGACGGAAAGCGTCTCGGCAGCGAACAGACAAACGTCGCTCCCATTACGGCCCCATTTCAGGATGAGTTTCTAAGAGAATGAGAAAATGGGAGGATGGATTTTTCTAAAGAACAAGACTGAGCCGTTATCTGCCTGCCAGACATTAGTCCCCCCCATCCCATCCCCCCCCCCCCCCCCCCCCCCCCCCCCCCCCCCCCACCCCCTGTCCACCCTCCATCAGAATGAAACCGGGGGAAATTGTTCTGTCTATCCTGTGGCAAATGTGTTCAAATTAAACCTTTTAAAGCTGATGTGTGTTACCTGTACAACAGACGGACGGGCCTCACTCTCGGCTGTCGGCTTATTAGCTTTTTATTTTTCCCTGAATCAGTCTTTTTCTAATCGTCGAGTTCCAGAGCAAATTGTCGTGACGTGACAAGAGATTTATTCCAGTGTTTCCCGACACTTCCACTTAGTGTCAGTGCGGCTCAACCAGAGCAAAGACACTGTAAAAACACCGTAAAGACCAATCCTGCAGCCGGGGGCCAGTGGACATCGAGTTTGTTGCATTTCACTAATAAAAACTCAAACGAACTTTCAAATATTTCTATAAAGACATGAAAACTCTTATATAGAGGCTGGAGGTGTCCAATGTCCTCGGCGTGGAATCCCCTCGGTTCATATCTGCAAACCGAGAGCGAGGTCTCTCAGTTTGAGTTTCACGTTCAGTTCTTGTTACGCTCTCGCTCAAAACCCTGCGCTCGCACTCAATCATATGTTCTTAATATTATTTGTGTTTCAGAATCAACGACTACATGGACCTGACCCCTGTGGACATCGTGGGGAAAAGGTGCTACCAGTTCATTCATGCTGAGGACGTGGAGGGAATCAGACAGTGTCACCTGGACCGTGAGTACACCTGACCACATGCTCCGCTCTGATTGGACCGAGCGGCGTCCAATCATTTGTTACTGACCTTGGAAACAAATCAAATATCAACTAATTGTCCAATCGTGCACTTGTTTTGGAGATTTACGAACATCTGATGAGGAACATGTGAAGTGGACGAAAGCTGCAGAACAAGTGTGTTAATGGACCTCGAGTTGTTTTCGTCATATTATTATATTTTCTTTTACTGATTCTTCAGTCTGCGCCCCCTTGTGGCAGACAGAAGATGTTTAACTTCACTCTAAACTGTTTTTCCCTGACTCTTTAAAATCTAATGTAAACCTAAACAAATAAGAATCAGTGTCAGAGAGCTGCTCCTTGTGTCGTATTTTCTAAATTCAAGTGTGAAAGTCGAAGGCCACTTAGAGAAAGTTTCCTCTCAGCAGCTCCACAGCGTTATTACCCTTGTCAGGCGGCCGAATACACACACACCCTCACACAGGAAGTGCTCTGGTGTCCTTATTTAGTGGCTGTCTGGATGATTTGCTGCGTTCTGTTCGCTGCTGCAGTCAGATTTTACTGGGGCGGTAAAAGCTGAGGCGGCGCCGGGAGCCACGCCGCGTTTCACGGTGCGTCGGAGGCAGCGACGGTGTTTAGGCAGAGCGCCAGATGATAACCACGCAGCAAGGACGAACACGCCTCAACACCACACGGTCGACTCCTATCACGGCGTGTCGGCTGCGGCTGACACGCTCTGCGCCGTTGTTTGAGTTTCCTGCTTTGAGGGATTCGCTGCGTCCCCCCCCGAGCTGCGTCCCCCCCGAGCTGCGTCCCCCCCGAGCTGCGTCCCCACGACTCAGAGCACGTCTCCTTCCTCTGCAGTCTGGGTCTACTTCAGGTTTCCAGGTGCACAGATTCAGATCCTCTCCCCGGCAGCTCGGGACTCATCTCGATACCAGCGTCCAGCCACCTCTGATGATTTCACACGTCTCGATCATCCATAATAAATGAGCCCGTTCAGACCTGGTTCTGTCACGTGTCCTCAGTGAGAAGGTCGGTGTGAACGAACATAAACCTGAGATCTGATCACACTTGACCTCTGACCTTCGTAATGAACCAAAGTGTCTCTACACTTCCACATACAGCGATCATAGTTAAAAAAAAAACTGGGTCCAGAAAATGAAGCCAATTCAGAAGTCACTGAAACCTGTGTTCTCCCTCTGACCAGCAGGGGGCGACTCCCCTGGTAGTTTCTATAGAAGTCTCTAGAAAGTGACTTCTCACTTTATAACATCAGTAAACATTCAGGAGTTTCTGTCTCAGTCTCTAGTTTCAAGTCTTCTTCAAACAGCTGATGTTCATTTAGTGAATTATGATCATTTAGAGTCAAACAGACCATAAAGCAGCGGATGTGTTGGGGGGGGTACCACAGAGTGATTGACAGCTAGTACCGTCCAATGGGTGCAGACTGCAGGTGTAGGTGGGCGTGTCCTCTAGCTCTCAGTCAGGCTCCACCCCCTGCTCCTCTATATCTGGTTCTAAAAAACCAAGATGGCGCTGAACACGATGTGAAGCTGCGGCTCACAAACCAACGGGTGACGTCACGGTGGTTCGATACTTCACAGACACATTAACGTCACCACATATTGATTTTCAACAATTTAAGCTGTTTGTACGCGTGGATACCAAATATCTCTTCTTCATTTCAGTTACAACACATTTTCCTTGACTGTGGCTGAGCCGCCGCCGCCTCAACCTTCACCGCTGTTATAACTCATGACAAAACCAAAACATGTCACAAACCTCACCGTGAAAAAAGAGCTCCCTGAAAGTTTTTCAATTACCTTCTCCAAAAGTTCCTGAGCTCTGAATATCCAGAGTGGCAATCAGGAAGTGACTCTACGGTGGCCCGGCGGGGTCAGATGGAACGTGGTCGGGGGGGTGGGGGATGTGTAAAACACAAAAAAAAAGGAAGTGAAATATGGACGGAGATTATTCTGTCTGTCTGCGGCGAGGAGCGGAGGTCAGGGAGGCGAGCCGGCAGCCGGCGGTTTAAATGACTTGGTTTTAGTCGAGCGTAGTCTAATGCAGCACCTTCGGTCACCTCGGCTGCTCGTTTTATTCTTCCTCTTTCAAAATTAATTTCCTCTTTGAAAGGGGTGCTTTCAGAAATGGATGGTTACGGGGCGCCGGAGGTGCTCGGCGTCTTCTCTTTTTTTGCTTCCTCTCTTTCTTCTGTTCATCCTCCCCCATCAATTGGAGCTCGTCAGATTGTTCTGAAATCTGCCTTTTTCTTCGGGGCGGTTTAATTTGGCGGCTTAATGAACTCGCTGCTGATTGTGCTGAGGCTGATTTCAGGACAGCGGTCGGATGAGTCTCGACTCGTTTCAGCGGACGTGATGAAGCTGGACGGGGGCTGGTTTGGGGTCTCGGGCTCAGTTTGTGCAGGCGATAGGAAACGTTCTCTTTGTTTTCAGCTCAGTTTGCACATTCGAGGCCTCAGTAGTTTATTTTTTACTGTTGTTGGTGAAGGATGAGTTTGTCTCCAGGCCCCTCAACCCTCACAGGGTGGGTGGGGGATGGAAACATGATGACCTCAGTCTTATCTGCGTTTAGTTGTAGGAACTTTTTGAGTCCTAAATGAAAGTAATACAATCATGTCAATGTAATCTGCTTCACCAGGTTTCAATAATAAAAATATCGTCTGAGTAACAGACGCCGTTAAATGTGGTAATGACGTAACCTAAAGCAGCGTTTACACAACATACGTGACCGGGTTGTTCTCGTGTCGGTCACGTGATGATGGACACGAGCTTCTTCCTGGAGCATCACAAGTTTTTGAGTTTTCTCAACTGACAAAAGTGAAATCAGATTCCTGCTCAAGCTGCAGGAAAAGTTCCAAAGTTTCCAAATACAGAAAGTTCCTGTGGTTAAAACAGGTCGCGGGGTTTCCGCTCACATGAATGTAGGCGTGGGTTCATAAAACCAAAGGAAATTCTCTGTGTTGTTTTCCAAAAGCTGCAGATTTTCAAGTGATAAAAAAAAGTATTTTTCTGTTTCTGCAGAGCAGCAGCGGCTCACAGGCTATGACTTTTCTGTGGGATTTATTTCCACGTCGACTCTCGGTTCCCCCGCTGCTGCAGGAGTCAGATAGTTAGGGAATCGATCAAGGTGTATTTTAGAGGGATAGCCTGTTCTCTCAACAGGGATCTAAATTTTAAAAGGGTTCTTTTTAAGTGGAGGACGAGGCGTGATCCCTCTCTGTGAAGAGGCATCACTCTCTAAGTCTCTATCATTACCTGCTGACAGCCGGTCTTAGCCCGGGTCAGATCTCAAAGTCAATCCGTCCTCGTTCCCACTCCGAGAGAAAGAGAAAGAAGAAACAGAGGGTGAACTTGTCTTCTGAAAAGGAAAGGCAGGGAACAGGGGAAAGTGATTTGTAGGCAGACGGAGAGAAAGGGGGAAAGTGGAGAAACACTTTGCACAAGGGATCAAGAGAGAAATTCGTCTTTTCTCTAAGAAAGGGAGAGAAGCGGGAACGAGTGATTTGCAGCTGGAGAAAAGAAAGAACAGAGGACGAAATGCTCATTTTCTCAAGGAGAGAGAAGATGCTTCATGCTTTGTTCTTTTTGTAGAAAAAGCTGCGAGAAGAAAGAGAGAAAGGGGAAAAAATAAAAGATGAATATGTGAAAGTTGAGGGATCCGAGGATGCATTAGAGAGAGAAATAAGGTATAGCTCTGTCGAAAGAAATAATATTTGCAGAAGAAAAGAGAGGAGGATATAGACGAGTGGAGAGCTGTGTTCATTTAGAGAAATAAAGAAGGAAAGAAAGAATACTCTCATCTTAGCGATTCATCTTCTTTTCAAGAAGGAAGGATGAAGGGTAAAAGTGAAAGGAGGGAAGACGTGGACAGAAACCTGGAGAAGACGAGAACAGGACTCGTCTCTCAAGCGTCAGCTGCCGAGATGAGGACAGTGGTTTGAAGTGTGGAGAATTTAAAAGCTACACATCTGCTCATGTGTCCTACAGGAAGTCTTTTACTTTTAGGACACTAGATAAGTTCTATATCAACAGTAAAATAAAACCTCATAAAGGGTCAGTTTGAAATCTTCAGGGACAGAAAATACACTGAATGTTCCTAAACTAGATCAAATATCGATAAAGCAAATTTTAAAAACAACCGAATAAGTTTTGACAACTTTTTTGTATTGCATTTACAGCCTCTTGTCAGTAGGAGGTGCTGTAGTATGTCTGGTGTCCTTGGTTGAAAGTGATTAGTGTTTTATGAATGTAAAAGTTCTGCAAAGTTAAAAAAGTCCGAGGTGAAGTGGTTTTCTCTCCTGCACAGAAAACACTGAAGCTCGTCAACACCTCGTCGGTCGATAGCTACGTACGAAGGAGACGTGGATGGTGATTGGTCGTTTGCTGCGTCAGACTTTAGTTTACATCCGATCACATGAACGAAAGACAAAGAAAGTGTTTTTATTTTCGTCAGGAGAAAGAGCAAATGAGGAGAGAGAAGAGATCGAGAAGAAGAAAAGACACGTTAGAATAATATAGTTTCAAAAAGACAGAGGAGAGAGACGAGGGAGACGAGGGAGACGAAGCAGGACACGAGGGAAACTGACTTACTCACAAAAAAACTGAGAGAGAATGAGAGAAGAGAGAGAGATTTGGACTTGCAGAGAGAGAGAGAGAGAGAGAGAGAGAGAGAGAGAGAGGAGCGACGGAGAATTACCAGCGGAGAAGACGACAGAGGAGAGACAGACAGGCGGAGACACGATCGAGAGACATTCACATGCAATGGGAA
>NC_047172.1:814873-867373 GCF_009819705.1 Hippoglossus hippoglossus | reverse complement strand
ATTAGACGTTTAAATAAAGGTTTATAATCCTTCACGTTTTCTTTGATATTGTTGATTTAAGATAATCAAAATATTAAACTCTCATTTAAAACACTTGAATGTTCACAAAACCTGAACGATTCCTAACAAGCACCTCTCTAAGCAGAGATAAAGCCCGAGCAAGAGAAGCCAAAGATATTTAATCAGTTGGTGCCAGTGGTGGCGTCTGTGCCAGGGAGGGTGGTGATGAACGGCAACAGCTGCAGGGACTGAGGACTCACTGGCAGCTCCGCGAACCACCACAAGATGACATAGAACATGGCACAACTCTACAGAACGCCACAAAATACCCCCACACTGCACACAACACACCAAACAAACACAAATCAAGATTCACAAAAGAAAAAGAACCGAAACTGCACAATAGACCACGCTACAAGTCTTAGCATGCCTTGCTAACCAGCTTACTATCAGCCAATCAATCCCAGGCTAAGGCTAGGAGCATGCCGTTAGCGAGCCACTTCTTTCATGTCACGTTAAAGAAGGAAAACAAAACGTTCAGGAGTTCACGTTCACGTTTTGTCGGAGTTAGGCTAACGTTAGCTCTTTATTAGAGCTGAGAATTCTACGCCGCAGCAAATCAGGCGTTTCGTATTATTTTTGACAGTTAAGCTCAGTGAGTAGTTCGCAGAACCTGGTCTTCCGTAGCATTAAAAGTTAAACATACAATTAGAAATGTCTTCATCGTACAGTACAACGACGCAAGGGCTGAAACACCAGCGATGTTGTCCGGTTATTTTAACACCATAAACACAGATCATCGCGCGGTTATTAGCCTTTAGCCTTTGAATATGATAACATTCATGTAGCTTTCAAAAAACATTCACAGCTGCTTTACAGGGTTATGTTTTATTCAGCTAGGGACACAGAGCTAATGTTAGCTAGCTAGTTAACTGAGAAGCTGCTTCTGTATCATTCAGCTCCAGGATGAAGAGACGGTCGATACTGACTCTTTGCTTTCCGAAACCTCACCACCATAAAAGAATCATGTCAAAATGAAACAAATGGTTTGATTATTCATTCTTCATTAATTGAGCTCTGACACCAAATGGAGTTTTTAAGTTTAGTTTTTTTTGGACAGTTTATTTCAAGCAGCCAAAACAGGAGACACGGCTCCATTAGAGTTAAATGTACAAACACCGGCCTCCACCTTGAGCATAATATTATCAAGTCCTGCAGCCTGTGTTGGCATGAAGAGAATCGCTGCCAGCTGTTATTCTTGCTGGAGGAGAAGGACTCTGGCAGGCGGTCGGCTGTAAACTGATGCCAGCTGCTGCAGGAGGACGCCAGCTTCAGCCAACAGGCCCGAGGTGCTCAGGCTCAACATATTCTAAAATGAGATATTTGCCCTTTGACCTTTGTTCTGAGCAAGCGCTGTCGCCAAGTGTTTGCTCATTCTGGGAACTGTTGGTTTCTCTATAATGTGACATGGTCTCGACCTAACTATGGAAAGTGCCTCGCGATAACGTGTGTTGTGATTCATATAAATAAAAGGGTTTAGGAGGCTGGTGTTAAAAACAAAGAGATAGAGACGTGTTTTCATTCATTTTAATACAACATATTACAACATAATACCAATTCAAATTAAATACGTTGGAATGTAACTTCAAAAAAAGTCACGAAAATGTGGCTGCTGCTGAAAAGAGTCCCCGACAAATTCACCTTCTATTTGATTGTTTAAAGATACAGTGACCAGGTGTTTCAGGAAATTGCTCAAACCCAGCTCTGTTTTTAAGGATATATATATCTATGGATATATATCTCAATGGAATATCTCCATCATCCTTAAATGCATCGTTCACGCTCCATGATTTGTAAGCTAACCCTACGTGAGAACTCTTCAAAGATTCGAGACGCTCACCCCTAGATAGCAGCTAGCTAAATATAGAAATCTGTGACAACTACAGCCAATCAGTCGTGCATTAGGTTTTGGTAGCTATATAAAACTGAGAGATTAAAAACCTTCAACATATCCTGACTTTGAGTTCAGGTCAAGTTCCAAATAATTATAAATGTTGTCAATAATCCAAACCAAAACACTCCTTGATTTCCAGCTAGTACAAATATATCTGTTTTGCTTGGAAATCACACGTAATGGAGATACAAGGTTTTCCCAAGCAATTGAGTTGACATTTCCTTTGCCATGAGGGAGTCAGAGCGCTGCCAGCTGGACAGCCGCTGGCCTCAGTGTGCGCTGGCAGGGTTTAAAGTGTGTGTTTGCTGTGTGTGTGCAATGGGCTAGACAGAGCCAGCATGCCTGAACAGCAGCAGCTACCGAACGCACATCAGTGGGTCCACAACACAACACAACACAACACATGGAAATCCTGTACGGAAAACCGGATCAGCAGCTGAGATTCACAAACACGTCAGTCAGGTGAAGAGATCTTCAAGAAAATCGCCTCTTAGCGTGTTTTTCTTTTTGCCGTACGAACAGCACAGCTCTGATATTGGTTGACCAGCTGGTCCATCGCTTGACCCAATGGAAATCTCAACAATTATTATAGTTCAGCAGTTTTTGAGTGATCCTGGTGACAGGCAAACAAATGGCAATGAAAAGATAAAAGGTCAAAAGTAAGATATAAGATTCATCCTCTTGGGGCCAAGCATGTGTACAAAAGTCAAAATATCTGAGATATCTCAGTCTGGACCAAAGTGTTTGACCTGACAACAGTCACTGCTCCTCCTCAAGCCACATCGTCCCAGTGAGCTTTAATGTGCTGAGAATAAAAGAGTTCCTCTTCTGATACAAGTGGTTCTTCACGTCCAGAATGATCTTAGCAACTTGTCTGTTGATGCCTTTTTAACCAATTGTCCTCTTTCTTCTCATAAGACAATGAAAACACCAAGTCTGAGGGGAAGCTCGGCCGCCAGTCGGAACGCAGCGAGGACCCAGAGACCGACAGCAAGCGGCAACAGCAACCCGGCCAATCACATTGCTCCTCTGAACAGGAAATGAAACGTCAGGAAGAAGGTGAAAGTTCGAGTAACCCTGAGAGCCAAGACAGCGATGACAGTCTGGAACCTTCAGATGGAGAAGGAGAGGAGCAAGAGGAGGCCAGGGTGGCAGGAGGAGGAGGAGGAGGAGGAGGAGGAGGAGGAGGAGGAGGAGGAGGAGGAAGGCTGGCAAGGTTAACAGGACTGGGAGGGTTAGGCGGACTGGGCTCCATCGGAGGACTTGGTAATCTGGGTGGACTCCATATTAAAGTAGAGCACTACGGAGAGGGGGAAGAACTGCAGCTGCACAACTCGCAAACTTCTACGTCTGAGGAGGAAGATGAGGAGGATGAGGAGGATGAGGAGGAAGAAGATGGAAGCATGCAAAACTGCGACAGCGCCAACGTTGGAAGCAAGCTCCAGAAGCGGCGGAAGAGGAGGAAAGTGCAGAAATGGGACGGATCACAAAGTAAGAGAATCCGTCTGTCCACACCCTTGCCCAGCCCCGTCGCCATGGGAGATACCACACCGCTGGCTGACCCCTCCCAGGCCACGTCCACCACCTCCTCCCACCTCCTCAGCTCCTCTGGCTCCCCAAACAGCGCAGGGGTGACGTCCTCGGTCCTGAAAATCAAGACTGAGATGGCAGAGCCCATCAACTTTGACAACGACAGCAGCATCTGGAACTACCCACCCAACAGAGAGATTTCCAGAAACGAGTCTCCGTACAGCATGACTTCAAAACCGGCTCCAGGATCCCATGAGACCTTCCCCTCACCCCAGGGAGGCTCTCTCCAGGTGTCCATCCCTGACTCTGTCCTCACCCCACCTGGAACTGAAGGAGGAGCTGGAGGAGTGAGGAAGCCTCCTTATAACGGGAGCTCTGCTCCGTCCTCTGCTTCGAGTGCTGCGAGTTTAGCACCTCCATCCAGCGCCTCCTCTGCTGACCCGTTGTCACCCCCTCTCTCCGCGTCTCCACGGGACAAGCAACAAGGCACTCCCACCACCTCCTCTTCTTCTTCCTCCTCATCTTCCTCATCAACCTCTTCCTCTTCACTGCTGTATTCGGGTGACCTCGAGGCTCTACAGCGTCTGCAGGCTGGTAATGTCGTGCTCCCACTGGTCCACCGTGTCACAGGGACACTGGCCCCAACCAGCACGACGGCTCCACGGGTTTACACCACTGGGACTATCAGGTACGCACCAGCGGACGTCACCCTGGCCATGGCACAAGGGAACCTCCTTCCCAATGCTGCTATGAACTTTGTAGACAGCTCGGGGTTCGGCCTTGACCCTAAGACACCCATGGAGATGCTCTACCACCACGTCCACAGGCTCAATATGTCGGCAGCAGCAGCCGCCGGCCCGTTTGTCGGATCGCCGTCGGCAACGGGCGGGAACGGCGCCCTGGGAGGCCAGATGCCGACGGCAGCCAACGTTTTCACGACAGCAGAGGGACTTTTCTCAACGCTACCGTTTCCAGTGTACAGTAATGGGATCCACACCACACAGACAACTCTGGAGAGGAAGGAGGATTAATGCAAAACGTTCTAGACCGCATTACTGTGTTTCCGGAATCAACAACTGTGTCAAAGTAACAGACAACTCACTAGTAAAAAAAAAAACTTTGCTTGCTATCCTTTATCAGCACGGTGCAGCACTGTGTGTCCGAGAGGGGAGGAAGGACAGGGAAGGATGACAAACGTACTCTAGCACTTTGAATCTGAGCAACTGAGCTTGTGTAATAGAATGACCCACGAATATCACCCCCTTTTTCTATCTTATTTCTCTCTCCTCTTCTCCTCCTCTCTCAGTCTCTCTCTTTGCTCCTGTTTCTTCAATCAGCAACACTTGTCTCCCCAACAAATGAACAAAACACAGACTATTCTTTATTGTAAAGAATTCCTTTTTTGCCTACAGAGAATTCATATTGCCTGAGGACTCCGCTGGAGCCTGACGGGGATAATTTTTATTATTTGACTTGATTCTGTTGCATCTTTACGAAGGTGCTGATGTGTGTATTTAAAGGAGGACGGCACAGGGATTTGTAATGGACAGAAAACTCTAAGTGGCGCTCCTCCATGTATCTTGATGTGATCAAGGCTTGTACAGACCGAGAGGGGGGGGGCTCTCTCTCCAACAAAGGTCTCAGAAATAATAATCTTTTGAAAAAAGGTTTTTGAGGACGTTTCTCGATTGAGGGAATAGTTTAGAGTTGCTTTCATTTCTTCCTTTTTTTTATAAAATACTCTAGCTCAGATTTAACTTACGAATCAAGCATTAAGAAGAAAACAAAAAAAGCAATTTCCACCGGGTAATGACCTGTGAAATATCGAATGTTACTAATTCCTCTTTTATCCCAGGAGTTTACCAACAGGTCTCGCACCAAACATAACCTCCTCTTCATCTCTTCCTATCTCAATCTGTCGTTGTCGCTCTAATCTGTCACTACCTGATCTTTATTCTTTTGCTCTACATTTCTACCTTTCGATGTCCAGACTCACGGTGCTACGGACCATCCAGTAACCCTGATTCAGCTGGCTGATGTGGGTGCTGTTAACGAACCCACGGCTTGTTGACAGACAGATCCCCGTTTTCTGTTTTTGGAGGGGGAACTATTTTAAAGTTTCGTTTTGTTTTCCTCTTCTGACCGTCAGGAAAGTCAGAAATGCAGCAAGAACCTCGAAATCAGCAACATGTCCCGCCTTTGTCTAAACACAAGCTCAATCTGATTGGGCCATGGGGGGGCGGCGCCGTTTAGCAACATGGAGTTGATTGGTTAAATTTTAGGCTACATAGTGGTTCTTTTTATGTTTTGTGTGTTTTCTAACTGAATCACTTTGATCTTCTCATGAGACTGAAGCTAAATATTTAGCGTCACTAACTTGAAAAATGAATGTTGAAATCCTCGACCGGCTCCTGTTTGATAACTGCTTCGTTTTATTTTTGTACTAGATCAAGCATTTTCTTCTTTTTTCCTCCTCCTCCTCCTCCTCCTCCTCCTCCTCCTCCTCCTCTTCTTCTTCTTCCTAAACCAGAATCACCTCCACAAGATTTTCCTAAACAAACAATCCGCTCTCTTCCATCTCATCGCCGGACCCTGTGATTAAAAACCACATATCAACAAGGAGATTGTAATAAAGACGTTCATTTTCAATCGATCTATCAAACAATCAATCCAATAACTACAAAAAAAATTGAGATGAATTTTTTTTTGAGGAATAGAAAAAAATAACCACATTCCTTTAAACGACGTTGTCTTTGTCGTTGCGTTTCTTTCTTCCCCAGCCTCCTTTGCCAAAAAAAAAGAAATCTCATGTTAAGTGTTTTGAAAGCACTGTGATTCTCATTCATTTGTAACTTTCTTTTTCCTTTACTTTTTTTGGTAAAAAGAGGAAAAAAAAATATGAGAACAAGTAATAATTAAAACGGTATAAAAACTGTCACGACATCCATGTTTTTGAAGTTGGCAGCCCCGTCTTTACCATCCCGTCATCCTTATTACCCAGTGTGATTACGCCGTACAAACGTGTTACCGATGTGTTTAGTGTCACTGGCTGTCAAAAGGTCGTCCACGGCGACCTCTCTCTCTGTGTGTGTTGACTATATGCAGTATATACTGAGCTACTGTAGCTGTTTTTGTCCTTTGTCTTCTCTGTGCTCTATCTCTAGTGTCAGGGAGGGGGGAGAGGGGTGGGGCTTAGAGTGAGAGGGGCGGGGTCTACGGGGTGACGGACATCCCCCCCCCACCCCCAAAAAAAGAAGAACAGCCTTCTCTCTCTCTTTCTTTTCCCGCCTCTTCCTCCGTCTCCCTCTATCTGCAGTCTTAGTGAAACCAGTGGAGGTTCGTGGAATTTCGTGTTCGGTGGCCTTTGCAAAAAATGAAAAAAAACTTGTAGAGTCCACCTTCTTTTCGCTGCTTCCTTTCTGTCTTTGTAAAATCTTGATTTCTTTCGTTGTTTTCTGATCCTTCTCTCTCTTTCCCTCTGCTGTTGCTTTTTGCTGTTGTGTAGTCTTATACAAACCTCTTTATCTCGCTCTTTTCTCTCAGAGATGAAAAGATTCTTTAACTAGCTCAAGGTTTATGGAGCCATGTTTTCGCCACTAAGGAATTCTGGGAATTGCCGTTTCCAGCTCTTGCATACAAAGTATTAAAGAACTAACGAATATTTACAGTATATAAATATGAAATATGATGAGGAAAAAGCCTAAAGTAGCATCGTAGATATAGTCCTGGAACAACCACGAAAGCCTCAGTTGTGAAACATTTCCCAGAGTCCCTTGGGGCTTCCTGTGTGCATTGGGTGTATTTCATTGGTTCCCACCGAAAACTTGTTGACTTCCTGCGCAAACTTCTCTCACGGGACAAACAAAGTTAAACAAGTGGTTCAAGGGGGAGAAAAAAAAATCACAGTAGAATTTCAGGACAAATAATAACAATAATAATAAAAAAAAAACAATTTTAAAGATTTCTAAAGAAATTAAAAGAAGAAAAAAATATTTCGCACTATAAATCTATTTTTATAGGTGTTTTGGAAAACTGAACTGCATGTTTAGTAAGTTCGTCCGATGTGTTTCACGTGATTGAGCCCTCGTTTTCTGTTGGTTTGGTTTCCTCGGTCCAGCAGTTCTTGTGTTCTTTGTGTTGAAGTCTGTTGAGCCCGATCGGGACGTGGTGGAGGAGCAGTGTCTCTGGTCCTCCCCTTCACATCAGGAAAACAATCTGTCTGTGCTTTCTGTGAAGAATCAATGTCTTGTTACTGCGATTAACTTGTGAAACGACGACAAGAAAACAAACCCAGGTTATGAAATCAAACAATGTATTTATTTATTTTTGTGTTCAATAAGAAGAATGTGATCAGGGCCGCGCGACCCGTCAGTTGATTGGTGGGTCGTTTGTGGTTGAATGTTAAAATTTGTTATTTCAGGAGCGTTTTGTTTCCGTGCTCCTCTGGATTTTAGCATTTTCTACTTTTGGTGGTTTTTGCGTGAAAAAACGGGGGGGGGGGGGGGGGGGGGTAGGGTTAGGGGGTGGGGGGGGCGGGGCACACAAACGAATGGCAGGGCCCCATTTGGTCGAGGAAAGGAGATTTTGAAGGGGGCGGGGCACATAACTCAGATGAAACCAGGAAATACACCCACATGTAACAAAAACCAAACAGCCGGTCCAAGCTGTTTCAATGTTTTTCTGTGTTTTATGTCGAAAAATGAAAACTTTGCTGGTGATTTTAAAAACTTAACAACCTTAATCACAGCTGCTGTCAAGAATACATAGTGTTTAAGAAATACAACTATTGAAAAATCACTTCATTTACCTGTGAAGAAACTGTGTCTGTGTTTTTAACTATTTCTTGTACAATTATACAGATTCTTTTATGAGGAACTTGGTGCCAAGTAGCTGAAATACGGGAGAGAGGGAATCTCTTATTATCAATGTTAACAGTGTTATAAAATTCTAAATACAAACAAATTAAAATATTAAAAAAGAGAAAACTATGGTACATTTCTATTTTTTGTTTGAGTTGTTTCCTCGCAGAAGAGGGAGAACACATGACTAACTGATGCTAACTTTGAGTGCCTGGCTTATTTTATTCTTTTTTTTATTATTATTATTATTTTTCGGAAGACATCTCTTTGAGTTCGTTCACCATGAATAATGCTGCAAATCCGAAAATGTACATACTTCGTTTAGCGGTTGTTCTTTTATGAGTTTTCTAGGTTCTCATCCGCTCAGAGGAACCGGTCACACACATGTTGTTCTTCTGTAACCCGGGTTTGATCATCTGACAGGTGCCATATTCATAATAAAACTTTCTCTCGAATTGGTTACCAGATTGCATCATTTCTTCTGTTTGACACATTCTGCCATCCGCCCCTCCTCGAAGAGAGAGAGAGAGATGGAGAGAGAGAGAGAGATGGATAGAGAGATGGAGAGAGAGAGAGAGAGAGAGAGAGAGAGAGAGAGAGAGAGAGAGAGATGGATAGAGAGATGGATAGAGAGATGGAGAGAGAGAGAGACAGAGAGAGAGATAGATAGATAGAGAGAGAGAGAGAGATAGATAGAGGGATAGAGATGGAGAGAGAGATAGAGAGATGGATGGAGAGAGAGAGAGAGATAGATGGAGAGAGCGATAGAGAGAGAGATAGAGAGATAGAGAGAGAGAGATAGATAGAGAGATGGATGAGAGAGAGAGACAGAGAGATGGATGGAGAGAGAGAGAGAGAGAGAGAGATGGATGGAGAGAGAGAGAGAGAGAGAGAGGGAGAGATAGAGAGAGAGAGAGATAGATACCAACACAAAGGCAAAGTAGAAACATCCACTTTCCTCCTTCGTCTTCTTGACCGTTGTGTTGCCGTCTCAGACATCTGCCTAACCCTGACCTCAGGTCAGATTATCAGCAGCACAGAAATACACAGTGAAAAGCAACAGAGCCCTGGGGTGCTCCATATTCTCAGAGCTGTCACACATCCGGTGTGCGAACTTCCTGACTATCCACCTGGAGAGCCGATCAAATCCCACGTCACGTTAGACCTTTTCAACTCTTAACCTTCTTTAAAAACGTGGTAGAGCACAGCTTATTGACAGATTTAACCCATTTGTTTATTTTATAATCGTCAGGACACACACACACACACAATATGATTTGGCCAGAACGTAACCACACACTTGCCGTTTGTAGGAACCAGTTTCACGGTAGCGCTTCCTGTGACTTGGAATCTCACAGAATCTCGCGTGACTTTGGAAGAACAAGATATTCGTGTTCATAGTTTTGCAGCTGCACAGAATCATCCTGCGATCGCTGGTCTCCTGAGAGTCGTCACTCTGTGTACTTGAGTCAAATTATCCCACAATGCACCATAAAGCTCAGAGAACAAGCGGCGGCCAAAGATAAATATGATGAATTCAATATGAATTCTCTTTTAAGCAGCACAGACTCCCTGTAGCAACATTAGACGACTGGTTCTTTCTCCAGGAACCTAAACGTCACGTCGTGTCTCCAGCAGCGACGGCGTGTCTCCTAAACACTTCTACAGATTTTTGTGATGTTTTGATGTTTCTGCTGCATGTTGGGAATCCGGGAGATCAGCCCCCCCCTCCCCCCCCCGAGGAAGCACGGACGAAAAAACACTTTGTTTCATCATCCGTCCATCACGGCCGCTGATGAAAGGCTGCTCGTTACGTCCCCGGTGAACGACTGACGCTGTCGGATCTAAATTCCACATCAGACCTCCTCGCTGAGACGGACAGCCAGAGGTTATTAGAAGGAGCTTCAGGTTCAGTTCCTCAAACACACACACACACACACACCGAGGACTGCTGCCTGTGATCTATGATTCATGTGCGCTCATTTAAAATAGTGTGAAATATTTAAAGTTGGCTGCTCGGCCTCAGAGGGTCGACTGACTGACCTCTCCGCTCTTATTACTGCGAGGAGGAGGAGGAGGAGGAGAGGTGATACAGGAAAGAGAGACTCAGTGACAAATATAATACAAGTGGAGGAGAAGAGGATCAGTGGCTGCGTGAATGAAAAATGGACGAATAAAAGCTTCATGTCATCATTTATTTGTTTGTAATCGTGTCTTTTTGTCTCCGTGAACAAAGATGGACGACGTGTCTCCGCCTGTTTTCATATCATCAAATAACTAATAAAAGCAAACTGATCAGAAACACAAACTTCAGTGAGATAAGAACGACCTGAAATGACAGAAACATCTTTACAAACATTTATTTAACCTACAATCCATCAATCAATCAGATGTTCTTCACAAATCACAGTTTTCCTCGTGGATCTTAACGAGGTGCGACTTCTTCTGTCTCCTCGTCAGAGCAGTTTCCATCTTCACGCACTGTTTCTCCAGATTCATGTCAGGTCATCGTGACCTTTGACATTTCACTCAAATGAATCAGTTAATAATTGAGTCAAAGTGAAACATTTGCACCAAATTTGAAAGAATTCCCTTGAGTTGTTCTTCAGATACGACGTTAACGAGATCAAACGTGTGATCCTTTGACATTTACCCACTGAAATCTAAATCAGCTGTTCCACGAGTCCAAGAGAAGGTTTGAACCAAATTTTAAGAAATTCTCTCAAGAATGAAACCTTTAATTTGGACACGATTGTATAAACGATTGTAAAGATGCAGCTGATAATGTTTTATTATCATTGTTAATAAACCCAGAGAGTCGGTTTATTCTTACTCATATTTATTAGAAAAAGAAACGAAGCAATTTCTCACATTTGAGAAGCTGTAAAGTTTATTTGAGGTTTTTTGCTTGAAAAATGACTTTGAATTGATCAGATACAATTTTAATTAAAAAGGTAAAAGTCTGTACGTTTTATTTTCTTATTTCTTAACGAGTCATTGAACTTCATTAGTGCTTCAACCAGTAGATATGACAGTTTGTTGAGTGGAGTCTGGTCCACGTTTTGCTGCAGTGTCTCTGTCTAGATTCAGAAACTGATTCAGCTCACGTTGAATATCAGAGGAGAGGCTTTGTTTTATCAGTGGAGCGACAGTGACATCCAGAGGTTCAACACAGAACTGCAGCCACAGTGAGGTTTCTCATTGTGTCTGTAATGTTGTGTTCTCTTATTGTTATATTATATACTTCAGAAGTAAGGTTAATATGTAATAATAATAATAACGGTTAATGGTTTATATATAAGTTTGATTCACTGAACTGATGTTATTTTTTCATACATTTCAACTGAAACAATCTTCAGAGTCAAGTTCACCACTTTTCAAAATGATAAAAAGAATTACAGGAAAAAAAACCGTTTACTTTGAAGACAAATAGCTAAAGAGGAAGTGATTGTGTGAGTGTTGTTGAACTAACTCCACCTCTTTATCTCTCACATCGTTTTAAACTCATCACTTTACTCTGATAAACGATGTCGTGAGTTTCAGTCCACGTTTATAGACTCTCCTGTTGTTCTGCGTCTTGATAAGATGAATAAAGATGTGAAGATGTTACAGTGCGACACGTTTCTCTCTCTCAGGTGTAAAACCTTAGTGTCTTTAAACCTTGACAGACACTCTTCATCCCTCCTCCTGTTTGAAACCAGCTGTAGCAACAAGGTGCGTTCTGCTGTTCTCCTCAAACATCCTGTGAAGGTCTGAGCAGCTGCTGGTCACCTGGACGCAGCACAGCACTCAGATCAGTGCTGGTCACCTGGACGCAGCGCAGCACTCAGATCAGTGCTGGTCACCTGGACGCAGCACAGCACTCAGATCAGTGCTGGTCACCTGGACGCAGCACAGCACTCAGATCAGTGCTGGTCACCTGGACGCAGCGCAGCACTCAGATCAGTGCAGACAGGTCGTCCTCTGCAGATTCATCAGTTTAGGACTGAAAACCCATCCAGACTCTTTTCCAGGAGGTTTGAGCCCAACGGAATCCTGCTGTCCCCTCCTGCAGTTCAGAGCCACAACCACCAGGTGGCGACGTTTCTGTGAACTGATCTGAGTCAAACACATGGAAACACTCCCACCTAGTGTCTAGTAACCGCAAATACACAATGAAATAAATGTTATGAAATGAAACATGAAACTTACCTTGTTGAAGTGTTGAACATTTGAAGATAGAAGCGGATCAATTTATCGTTCAGCTTCTCAAATGTGAGAAATCGCTGCGTTTCTTTGTCTAATAAATAATAATAATAAACTGGTTCATGTATCAAAGACAATAAAAAATAAGTAGCGGCTGCATCTTTGGATTTTTAATTAAAAGAACATGATGAAAACAACAGCTTACAAATGAATGAGTGGTCAGAAGTAAAACTTAATTATAAGTAAAAAATAATAAAATACCAGCAGGTCAAACAAGCAGCTTTAACATAGTGAAATATCCCTTTAATGATTTTATAGAACCATATTTAGCATCAGGAGCTCAGAAGAAGACACAAATACTTTTATTCTATAGGCCAACATATGCGATTACAAAACTTTACAAATTTGTATGCAAGATTATATACAATAGAAAATACACTATATACTTTTCACCTGTTTACCATTTAGCTGTGTCTCTGTGGAGTTTGCTCTCACAGGGAGAAGCAGTGAAGCAGCGACGATGAGCTGGTAGATAATAGTTTTAATTCTAATTCAAATGTCCGACTGAATATTCTTCAGAATTAAAGTATGTTGCTCTTTGAAACGGTGTGTTTGCAGGATTAGGCTCTAATATCATTATTATATCAGAAGTAAAATGATCTAAAATCAAGACAATAAATTCTGCAACAAAATATCGTCCAACAAAATTAGTTTTCATGACAAGCCGACCTTAATAATTCTTCAGTTTCAGATTTAGTTCTCTGAGAATCTTTCATATCAAAGCAGACTTGGTATCAATGAAATATCCTGAACTGAATCAATATGGAATCAAATCAGAAATAGAATCAAGATTTATGATTAAATGTGGGAATTTAAAGGAAAGTTTTTCTAAAAACAAAACAATCGTAGTACACGTTAAATAAATGTTTCTCGAATTTGGTTTGTGTATTTTAGGTAATGTTGTATCACACTGAGGCATCACAACCGGGATATGTTGGTTTCAGTTATGGAAGTGGAGACGAGTCACTGCTGCATGACTCAGCGTTCATTAAAGCGGAAAATCACAAAGCTGCTAAATATTTTAGTCGCAATAAATATATGACGGACTTTATTCACTTTATGTTAAAAAGTGATCGTCTGCTTCCGACAGAAAGAGAACAGGAGCCGGTCTCAGATTGAGTTCAGAGGTCACATCCTTCAGAGGCTGCATTTGAAACCGATTGTGTCATAGCAGCACAACTGAGCCGTCCCATTTCAAAGTGTTACGACAAAGTGACCTTTCAGCCCTGAGATACCAAGACTCCCACGGGCGGATGCTTCTCGAGCCCGACCTCTGCCTCCTTTAAAGAGATGAAGGCGGCGGAAAGCAACGAGACCAAAACATCTCACGTTTACACGTCGACTTGTATCAGGCTTCGACTCAACCGAACAGCCAACAGTGCACGTGTTAGAAAGGAGCACTGACGCTTTCTCTTCGTAGTGTTTCCAAACTTCTGAAACTCCAGAGTCGTGTGGACGCAGCCAACGTGTGAAGAGCGGAGTCAAGATTCAAACTCTGATGAGTTTCTCAGCCTGAAACTGGAAACAACTCCAGAGAAAGAGAAACATTTCACGTTGATCCCGAGTCGGACCACGTCCCCCGGTATCGAGAACAGATATAAGCTCCACGTTGGTGTGTCTGTAGTTTTATGAACATGTGCTGATATGTGCATCGCTGGGAAAGAATAACACAGAGACATAATAAACTTTACATGGTGTCAAAATATTTCTTTTAAAAATTCATTTTTAAGTGTTACACAAGTAGCGTTTAATGAACATTAGACCTCACTCTATGTATTTAAGATATTTTAAGGCTGTTTTTAAGGCGACGTCCAGTTCAGGTCTTTGAAACGGGAACTTGGCTTCAAACAATTTACATTTTCAAAATCACAGAAGAAAAATAAAAGAAACTCACTGATTCAGACGTTGGTCACATTTGTGCTGAAGAAAACTGTGGAATCATTATAAACTGAGCGAGTAGCCAACAATACAAATGACTTAGTTTCTACAGGAAGTCACCGTCTTTGAGAACGATGCTGGGGAACGGAAACAGCTGGAGGATGATGGTTCCCAGCAGTTACTGTCCACTGGGTCGAAACCACCAGGATCACAGATCATCAGCTTTGGCTCAAAACAAAAAGAAAAATGATTTTCTCCATCAGCCGCTTTGGTTTCCTGCTCCTGAATTAAACTCTTCAGACAACAACACTCTGATATCTTGAGGGAATAAAAATATAATAGTCCAGTCACCTCCATGTAATAACATTTTCAAAACTGTAAGGTGCGCTTGATTCCAGGGATTAAAAAGAAAAAAACATGAATCAAAACTCAGCTCGGTCGTCCATGGCCTGACTCCAAACCCAACACTGTTCACAATCAGAGTCTTTCAGACGAGTGAAGGAGAAACCGTCCCGGAGGACAACGCCGTCCAGTGTGGCCGCCAGCACGACGTCCACAGAGTTGACCTATGATATTAAATAAGCTTTGGAAAGGAGGAGAGTCGATCCCCACCTCACACCCAGGAGAGACAGACAGGCAGTCACGCAGGCAGACAGATGGACGGACAGGAAGCCAGAGACAGACGGGGACCAGCGGGTGGATGGACGAGTCATCGTGTCATTGGATGACCTCGAAGTAGTGCAGGATGGCCATGATGTGCTGAGGCATGAAGACGTAGCCGGTGTAAACAGCCATGCCGGCCACGGAGACGAGCAGGGAGTCTGAGGAGGAGACGTTAAGGAAGAAACTCTGACGGAGCAGAGGCCACATCCATGTTTTACTTTAACGATGCACCGCTGTTGCTATGGTTACGCCAGGCGTCCACACTACTCCAGCCTCTAAATCTGAGACTTGTGTAAACGTTTGAGTCTGAAAACTCTGGGGTTGTGTTTCAGTCTGAACGAACAGAGAATAAACCTCATCTGTTTCACCTGAGCACTCATGAGGCTGTTTCCAGCACCGGATCATTTACTTTTTAAATCTTTACCGATTAACTTTCCGTGGATCGACGTGTTGACACCGTCAGCAGCAGGATCCCCGAGCGGCTGGAGTCCTTGTTTGTATTTGATGGGACGCAGCCCCGAGGCGGACGGTAACAATACGGCAGCAGCCTGAGACTAAACCACACAACCACACCTGAGCCTGAGGGGAGACCAGGTCCCCGGCTGAGGGGGGAACCAACGGCAGGAGGACGTCATGGGACACTGACGTCCTCCTCCACCGCAGATCAGAGCGCAGCCGTGACTCCATGAACACCACACACTAAATATAGAGCGTGAATCGCAGGCAGAGGCATGAACTGGGCTTTAATGTTGTCGTGTGACGACGCGTACGTGACGAGAACTGGCTGCGTGGTGAGCGTTATTGTTCACTGAGGCTAGGTGTGTTACTGGAGGAGTCCAGTAGGGGGCACTCCACAGAACTCGCTCTGTAATCAATGACTCATGTTTCTGCCACTTGTGGATTTGCTTGTGGTAAACAAACAAAAGATATCCAACAAAAGGGCTGTAAAACTTTGAATATCTTTAACTTCTACAGGATATGGAACAACAACGATGTCGTGTATGTTGGTATCTGTGTGTTACTGTGTAGAACCCCACGTGTTCTTCTGTTCAAATACAGTATAAACAAAGATGGTGACACTCTGGTGACACTTGGCTGAAGTTGAAAAGTTTCCTTCAACACGAGCTTCACGACGACCTCCTCTGGTCCTTGGAGCCGTTCAGAGACTTCACTCATTTTATAATCTGGAACCAGTTCGTCTGGAACCAGTTCGTCATTAGAAACACACACATGGATGAATACGGATTAAAAACACGTTGCTCTCTCACAGATCGGAACATGAGAGACTTCCGGATGAGTCGCTGCTTGTTCTCTAATCAGACTCGAACCGGTTCGCTCTCTACACGAGGACACACGAGGTGTTTAAACCGAATTAAACACAAACTAGTATTCATGAGTTAAACGTCTTCACTGGAATTCACATTGTTTAAAAACGATCCTGTTAGAAAAGCTAATGGCAGCTCGGTTAGCCTGTTAGCATGTTAGCCTGTTAGCCTGTTAGCAGAGAGGAAGGATACTGAACACCGTCCGCTCCCAGGGCTCCAGCATGTAGAGCGCGGTCACCAGCAGATACTGGTAATAAAACCAGGACAGCTGTTTCCAACAGTCCCCCAGAGCCATGGTCACACTTCTTCTTCTTCCTCCTCCTCTTCCTCACCTTCTCCTTCTTCTCCTTCTTCCTGTTGTGGGAGCGCCGGCGTCTCGTCACGCGGTGCTGCCTCTCAGCCAATCACAGCCCCGCGTTCAGCGCACTGCTCCGACGTAACCAGGGAGTTCCAACATCCTGTTTTCAAAATAAAGTAAGAAGTTAATTTTATGTAAAGCTCCAGTGTGTAAGATTCAGGTGAAAGTTTCTATTGGCAGAAATAATCCTAATGATGTTTTCATCTAAACTGTAGAAGAGTTGTTTTCTTTACCCGAGAATGGGACTTTTATATTTAAATACTTTATATTTAAATACTTTATATTTAAATACTTTATATTTAAACACTTTGTATTTCCATCAGGAGCGGCTCCTCTCTACGGAGGCAGCC
Organism: Hippoglossus hippoglossus; assembly: GCF_009819705.1. Classification (NCBI taxonomy): domain Eukaryota; kingdom Metazoa; phylum Chordata; class Actinopteri; order Pleuronectiformes; family Pleuronectidae; genus Hippoglossus; species Hippoglossus hippoglossus. The sequence goes on along the minus strand of NC_047172.1, from coordinate 850,211 downwards.
ATGTTTTTTTACAGTAGCCCCGACTGGACAAACTAAACCTTTTGAGTTTTTATGACAACTGAAGCTTCCACAGGTTCTCTTTCATGTTTGGAAGGGGGGGGGGGGGGGGGGGGGGGGGGGGAACTGACACTTCACCACTAGATGTCACTACATTGTGCACACTGAACCTTTAAAGTGCAGCCTTCAGTGTTTAAATGTCTTTTATGTACAGAATCAGTGTCCTGGTGAACCTGAAGCGTTTTGCTTGGAGGGCGAACAGGCACCGGGCGAAACGGCTCCGTGTTGCGTGCGTTTCGTGCACCGCGGGATGGATAAACACGTCACTTCCTGCGTCCCCCAGGCGGCGCTGGACCACGCCCACTAATTACACATTACGGTCCACGCCATCAAGTGTAGACAGTGAAAATGTAATGTTAATCGAATTAAAGTTGTAAAACAAGGCTTACCTCCTTTTGGCAGTAGGTGGTGCTGTCACTATCACTACATACTGACTAATAGATCTGTTCAGGTCCAAAACACTCGTTTCACTTCAGATCGTATAAATCTTTCACTTTTACAACAGTCTAAGACATCGAAGGAATCTATGACCACTGACACTGTGACATCAAGCAAACTGACAAGGAATTATTTGCTAAATGAATCCTTTGAAGTCTTTTATATAAAGTTTGGGTGGAGTTAAATAGTAAGTCACAAAAGTGTTATTCTTTCAGCTGTTTAACCCTTTGATACACAACATGGGTCCAAAGTGAACCTACTCAGTTCTTATTAGGGCCCGAGCACCGACGGTGGGAGGCCCTCTGGAAATTGTAAGGATTATTCTTATTATAGTGACCCAGATGAATTGGCTTTTTGAGGGCAGAGACAACGCAGAGACATGCGCTTGGTCATTGATCGCTCTCTCCACTAACCGCAACAGGCTTCAAAACGCACGAGCTCGGGCACGTTAGTGCTACAACGTAGCCCTAGTTTTCTATATCTTTGCAGTGGATGAATTTCATCATTCAGTATTTCAGGTATTTCCCAGTTAATCCTAAACTTTTTGAATAAAAATCATTTTTTTAATCACTACGCTTCTGCACAACATGGGTCAAAAATGACCCGTATTCATTTCCTGTGTTATTTCATGCATTTCCATGCGTTTCTTTGAAATAAATGTATTTTATCATTATTTTCCTTCTTCCTTTCTTACTTTACAAACAAAGGTACATTTTGTGAAACTTTTGGTGCTGATTGGACAATGCCCAGTGGAGTTAAAGAAAAACGACATGCTGATTGACCATCTCGTCGATAGCTCTGTAAGGTCATTACGATTAACATTAGACTCAATAGCGCCTCTAAAAAAGAAACATATAAAACATAGTAAATTAGCTCCGTGGTATAATTCCAAGACACATGAGTTAAAACAAGTATCAAGAAAACTAGAAAGGAAGTGGCGCTCCAGCAACCGTGTTGAAAATCTCCTAGACTGGAAGAATAGTGTTAAAGCATATAAGAAGGCTCCACAAAGCAAGAGCTGCCTACTATTCAAAACTAATAGAAGAGAATAAAAACAACCCCAGGTTTCTCTTCAGCACTGTAGCCAGGCTGACTGAGAGTCACACCTCCACCGAACCCAGTATTCCTCGATCCCTAAATAGCAATATCTTTATGAATTTCTTTAATGATAAAATTCTAACCATTAGAAATCAAATCAACCATCTCCTGCCCTCAATTGGCACTAATACCCCATCAAGAATAGAAAACTCAGAAACGGCCAAGAATCTTACCAATTATTTAGACAGCTTCTCTCTGATCAGCCTCGATCAGCTGACCAAAATAATCTCATCTTCTAAACCAACAACTTGTATCTCAGACCCCATTCCTACAAAATTACTTAAAGAAGTTCTGCCCCTAATTGACAGTTCATTACTGAACACAATACATCTGTCATTATCATCAGGATATGTACCACAGTCTTTTAAAATAGCTGTAATCAAACCCCTCCTCAAAAAACCCACCTTAGACCCAGAGGTTTTAGCCAATTATCGTCCGATATCTAATCTCCCCTTCCTGTCTAAAATCCTAGAAAAAGTTGTAGCCAATCAGCTGTGTGAGTTTCTCCAGGAAAATAATATATATGAAGACTTTCAGTCAGGGTTTAGAGCCAATCACAGCACAGAGACAGCCTTGGCAAAAGTCACTAATGATCTTCTAATAGCTTCAGATCAGGGGTTTGTGTCTGTCCTCGTTCTGTTAGATCTTAGTGCAGCATTTGACACAATTGACCATAATATTTTATTACAGAGACTAGAACAGTTAATTAGCATTAAAGGAACCGCCCTAAAATGGTTTAAATCCTATTTTTCAGACCGCTCCCAATTCGTGCAAGTTAATGATGAGTCATCTGTGCGCACCAAAGTTAACCATGGTGTTCCACAAGGCTCTGTGCTCGGCCCAATTTTATTCTCATTATATATGCTTCCACTTGGAAACATTATCAGGACACACTCGGTAAATTTCCACTGCTATGCGGATGACACCCAGTTATACTTGTCAATAAAACCTGAACAAAGTAATCAAATAACTAAACTCCAAGCATGTCTCAAGGACATAAAAACCTGGATGACCCGCAATTTTCTCTTATTAAACTCAGATAAAACAGAGGTTCTAATACTTGGCCCTAAACACCTTAGAGATACATTATCTAACGATATAGCTGCGCTAGACGACATTGCCCTTGCTTCCAATGAAACAGTCAGGAACTTGGGAGTGATCTTCGATCCTGATTTATCCTTTAATTCTCACTTAAAACAAATTTCTAGGACAGCCTTTTTTCACTTGCGTAATATCTCCAAAATCAGACATGTCCTTTCTCAAAAGGATGCAGAAAAACTAATCCACGCCTTTGTTACATCCAGACTGGATTATTGTAATTCCTTATTATCAGGCTCCAGCAGTAAGTCGTTAAAGACTCTGCAGCTTGTCCAAAATGCCGCAGCACGTGTCCTGACAAGAACCAAGAAAAGAGAGCACATTTCTCCAGTATTAGCTTCGCTACACTGGCTTCCGGTTAAATCTAGAATAGAATTTAAAATTCTCCTCCTCACCTTCAAGGCCCTTAACAATATGGCACCATTATACCTTAAGGAGCTGTTAGTACCTTATCAACCCACTAGAGCACTGCGCTCCCAGAATTCAGGCTTACTTGTCGTCCCTAAAGTCTCTAAAAGTAGAGGAGGAGCCAGAGCTTCAGCATCAAGCTCCTCTCCTGTGGAATCATCTCCCGCTTTCAGTTCGGGAGGCAGACACCATCTGTACGTTTAAGAGTAGGCTTAAAACCTTCCTTTTTGATAAAGCTTATAGTTAGAGCTGGTCCAGGCTTGTCCTAGACCTGCTCTTAGTTAGGCTGCTATAGGTTTAGAAGGTCGGGGGACACATGACACACGGAGCTTCTCTTTCCAGCTTCTCCTTCCTCTTCTCAATCTTTATCACATCAAAGTAATTCATATCCCATCAATACATGTTACTGACTTGACTTCTTCCCCGGAGTCCCTTTGCCTTATCGTCCACAGATCCAGGGCCGCGGCTGTGGCCACATCATGGATTAGGATCTGGGGATCACGTATCAGAGATCGTAATGGTGGATCCAGTATGGCGGATTCTGCATCGTGCTGGCTGATCGTGATAACAAAGGCAGATCCTTTATCGTGTTGCCATCAGATACTGGTAGTGGACCACGACCGAGGTGGCAGCTGATGATGGATCCTAATGGCGGCAGTGGACAATAACTGTGGACTATAGTGGCATCCGATCTTGATGGTGGATCATGATCTTGCTGGCTGCTGACCATGGACTATGATTGCAGCAGGACTGCTCGATACATAGTATTTCTCCTCAGACACTTGACCATTAATGACATTAATCCACCAATTCACTGACCTTCAGTTATACTTCAAAATGTTTACCCTAATCAATGCTGCTAAAACCTTTATCTTGATGTTCTCCTTTACACTTGACATCCATTGCACTTCTGTCCGTCCTGGGAGAGGGATCCCTCACATGTGGCTCTCTCTGAGGTTTCTACGTTCTTTTTTTTCCCTGTTAAAAGGGTTTTTAAGTAGTTTTTCCTTACTCTTGTTGAGGGTTAAGGGCAGAGGATGTCACACCATGTTAAAGCCCTATGAGACAAATTGTGATTTGTGAATATGGGCTATACAAATAAAATTTGATTGATTGATTGATTGATTGATTGGATGCACAGATGTCGTCTCGAAACTATCAAACACAGGATGACGAGTTCCTTTAACACTATGAACACACACTATCATTTGATTTCTATCCTGCACACACGCACGCACGCACGCACGCACGCACGCACACACACAGAGACCAGACAGACCAGCTTCCTTTTAAGAAAACATATTTTTTAGTGAAACTATACATTCGTGAGGCATTTTCAAAGATTTCATCTTTAGTAGGAACCAATGGATTTGGGTCAGTGACCGAGCCACAGGTACATCTGTCGTTTGGGGTTTTTATGGAAGTCGCTGACAACAACAAACACACAACGATGTCAGCATCATCCTAATAGAGATTTTGGCATCAATTTTTGTACAACGAAGAACAAGCTCAGTAGAACCATAAAAGCCCAAAGCTTCAGTAATTCAAACAAGGAGTTCCTCTGTCACTCATGTGATCTGAAAGTTTCTGATGGAGGCAGCACTTCACGTCACAGCACTTCACTGTTAACTGTATTTCCAAAAATGTTAAATTATCACAGCTATAATTATTGTTTGTATAGTGAAAAAAACAATGTCTCCAGAGTTTATTTTTTTAAACTTCGAAGTCCCACTTGATACACCATAAAAAAAAAAAAAACCTGTATCAATCATAAAGATGTTTATTAAAAAGAAAAAAAGATCTATCTCTCAAATATTTGTAAATCCTGAAATATCAATAAGGGTTTCGGCCTCAAGAATCATGAATCACTTTGGCTCGAGTGTGAGACAACAGCTGCAACGAGCAGATCTTAGCGTCTAACTCCTGTGTTTGTCAGATATTTAAAAGGTTTCAAAGATAGACGACGTGCTGCCGACATACGTAGCTTTCCTCAGACGGGGAATCTACCCTGAAAGCTTCTGATTCATGATCGTCAGACTTGTCGAGATTCGCAGCAGGAATCTCGCTCTCAGTCGGGACGCTGACGGTTCGGTTCTTCCCAAAACAACCTCTCGCTCAGAACGCGCTCAGTCCATCTCAGCAGTGGCTGGCCAGGATGTTGAAGAAGTGGTACACCTCCTCCTTATCGAACACGGCCACCTCTGTGGAGCACTCGGCGCACTGCACCGGGCGGTAAACTTCATCGCCGTCCATCCCTGCCGGCGACGGGTCAGGAGCCTCGTTTGCAGGTGTTTCTGTTTTCTGGCCCCGCCTCCTCTTCCTGCCTCCCTGCTTCCTCTCCTGCTGAGTATTGTATCGCAGCACCTCGTCCTTCTTCACCGTGCAGTTCATGACGAACATGGCTCGATACTGCGTCCGGTACTTTTCATGCCTGAGTGGACACAACCAAGAAATATTTGTGTCGTTAAACAACACCAAAATGTTTTAAACCTACCAGTCAACATTTCATGGGTTGCTGTTGGACCTGGAGTCAGGTAAATAACCATGGCAACTCGTGCTGAACCAGTAACTCGCTCCGAAGCAGATTTAGTTCATGATAACAGATCAAACGGTCGAACTACTGACCAATCAGAACTACTGACCAATCAGATCACTGAAAAACCACAGTCATGGATCTACAGGATCCTGACGGGGGAAAGAGTTTCTCCTACAGCAAAGTGAGAAGTAATGAATGTCAGCAAATTTCTTTACAGATGAGTGAAATGTACTTTTTGAATTGTATTCATAAATGTCTTTGATGATGTTGCTCATAAATAAAACCCAGAGTTGACCAAGACTCTGATAACCAGCTTCGTAGTTCAGGTTTTCAGGACGATGAAGGTTCAGTGAAGCTGAAAGACGAAAACATCTTTTGGTCAAATGTTGAGCTGACTTCATAGTTCCGGCCCCTGAAGTCTCACCTCTGACAGTCCAGACAGAGCATCGTCATGCAGGCGGGACAGTTGAGGATGGCGTCACTGCTGGGTAAACTCTGCGTCTGACGAGACTGCTTCGCGCCTGCTGGTCGTTTTCTGCTATTGTATCTGAACAGGAAGACATGAACACGTGGTGAAGAAATCTTGTCATCGATCTTCGTGTCTTCATCTGTTTTAGACGAACAATTGTTTGATACAATCCTGAGTGGTGTCGTCTTACCTTCTTCTCCTGGCGTCCACCCAGGCCTGGTCTCTGTCGTCCTCGTCGGGGTCATACAGCAGCTCGTCATTGGTCAGTATGACCCGCTGTCTCCGCCTCTGGCCTGTGGAGCTGCCTGTGGAGGAAACAGACGAAGGGACGACTTTCTCATTAACACATTTTGGGGAAATGTTCACGCTACAGCTTGTCTCCAAGTCTTACTTGGTTTGTCCTCTTCTTCGGAGTCAGAGTCGAAGTAGACATTATCGTACGTCTGAGGATTAGGGAGTCCAGGTCCGGCTCCTCCTCCGTTTTCAAGGGTTTGTGCTGCAGAATAAACACACAAACAGGGATTTATCAGGAATTCTTTCAAACCAGGTCCTGTTTCACAGATCAGAGTTACTGTGGATAAACTCCAGCTGTTCAGTCTCACGAAGATGAGCCATCAGTTAATGATGGATCAAACATTTTGGAAAGTATATACAGTACATATTTTCTTTAAATTATCAAACCCCTATGGCCACTATGTTCAGCAGCTGCTCTGTGTCTGTAGCTGTTTGGTTGTGTTGGTTCCCATTGGCCCACGTCAACAAATATCCAGCAGCAGCAGAGACACTTCACTCTGAGGAAGCCACGTGGCACCTTTGACCAATGAGCTGTGAGGAAAACCTTATATAAGAATCCCTCCAGGTCACATCCATGTTATGCGGTGTTACCTTCTGTCGATGGTCCCCAGGTCCCCTCCAAGGTCTTGATGGTGGAGCTGAGCTCGGCCTCCATCTCCTTCTCGAACTCATCCCCGCTGGACGACTCGCTCTCCCCCGTCAGGTACTCTCTGATCAGCTTCTTCTTCTGCTCCGGAGTCCCGTTCAGCAGCACCTCCAGCTCGTCCTCTGAACTGAAACACGGTGACAGACACAACTTATATATATTTATATATTTCAAAAGTTGACAGTGATCCCTAAGATGTTGTTTTCAAACGCTTACGACAAAGAAATACAATTGAGATTTGGTATTTTACAGTTTAATGATTAACTTCATTTTCAATAACTATAAATAAAATGAAAAAAACAATTACAACCAAATATATAGAACTTGAAACAATGAAGTATATATATATATTATCTGTGAAATGGGAGGATAATTCGGTCCAGTTCTATATTATTATCTGGTATCAACTTGTTGCCTTGATGTTGAACTTTTATATCTGAAAATAAACACATGTCAAACCTTGTTTCAAACGTATTTCCACTCATTGATGACAACAGTCCAACATATATGGACAGATTGATTATAAATTGTTTACGCACAGCGAGAAGATTGAACATATAACTGATCTACATCAGATTTAAAAAGTGTTTGTCCTTCTCTGCAAGTTAAGAATTTAAATCCACAACGTTCAGGAGGAAAAAAATCTGTCTTTAAACTTTAAAGAAACATTAATGTGACAATTATTGATGTCAACATATAAAGAAACATTTTATCCCCATGTAATTTTAGGCCATATTATCAACCACAATATATACTCTTAGTGTAATGTCCTTATTTAACTTGGTTAATCTAACCACAACAATCTATTGATTTTTGTGTCATTTCAATGTCATACATTGACTATTTGACTGTTTATATTGTTGATTACTTTGTACATATTAATAACTTATATCTTGTTGTTGACTTATTTATGACTTTTATTGAGTTTGTACTTCTGATTGTCTTCGCTGCTGTAACATCCACCGATGGGACTAATAATAATAATAATATTAATAATAATATGAATAATGTTAATAATAATGATAATGATCGTATGTGAGTTATCATCTCTGAATTGACTGAATAAGATCAGAATATCTCATATTAACGTCGCGTTAATAAAAACAGTCCTGAAACGAAGTTAGCATTGTTCGCTAACCGCTGTGTCGTCACAAAAACGACGTGTGGTTTGTTTACGTTAGCATTCAGCTAACTAGCCGCTATTGAGCTAAGTGTCTCGTGTGAGTCCGACCTGCTGGCGGCGCCCTCCTCGTCACTGGGCTCCTCGATCTCATACGAGTCAAACTCCTGCGGTTTCTTCACTTCGTTCATTTTAACGTCTGAAACTGAAAATGGAACGAAGACACGAGATGTTTAACGTGTTAGCGCAACAGAGAGGACCACTTCCGCTTCCGCTTCTTCTTCTTCTTTTACCTGAACAGGAAGTAGGTGAACGTTGAAATTACTCACTACCGCCACCAACTGATCAGAACTATGACTGCAACAGAGATTAAATATAACTTTATATACAGTCACTGATCCTCTTTATATACAGTCAGTGATCATCTTTATATACAGTCACTGATCATCTTTATATACAGTCACTGATGGTCTTTATATACAGTCACTGATCATCTTTATATACAGTCACTGATGGTCTTTATATACAGTCACTGATCCTCTTTATATACAGTCACTGATCATCTTTATATACAGTCACTGATCCTCTTTATATACAGTCACTGATCATCTTTATATACAGTCACTGATGGTCTTTATATACAGTCACTGATCATCTTTATATACAGTCACTGATCCTCTTTATATACAGTCACTGATCATCTTTATATGCAGTCACTGATGGTCTTTATATACAGTCACTGATCATCTTTATATACAGTCAGTGATCATCTTTATATACAGTCACTGATGGTCTTTATATACAGTCACTGATCATCTTTATATACAGTCACTGATGGTCTTTATATACAGTCACTGATCATCTTTATATACAGTCAGTGATCATCTTTATATACAGTCACTGATCATCTTTATATACAGTCACTGATGGTCTTTATATACAGTCACTGATCGTCTTTATATGCAGTCACTGATGGTCTTTATATACAGTCACTGATGGTCTTTATATACAGTCACTGATCATCTTTATATACAGTCACTGATCATCTTTATATACAGTCACTGATGGTCTTTATATACAGTCACTGATCATCTTTATATACAGTCAGTGATCATCTTTATATACAGTTACTGATGGTCTTTATATATATTCTGTATACGTAGAGAGGTTTTATTCAACAGAGATGATATATAAAGAGCGGACCTCTATCTCTCCCGCTGCAGTTCCATGAATTGACCTGTGGGTGGAGCTGTCCGCTCAGAGATGTTCAGGTGTACTTGACGCGTTGACTTGTGAAAGTCAGTGAATTCTCAGCGGGTCGTTGGACACTGATGTCACCATCTTACAGAAAACAAAGGTTCAACATCTTCACCTGTCTACTGCCTTGCTCAACGGCACAAATCCTCCACATGACCCCCGTGTCACAGGTCTTCAGTACCGAGTGATTGACAGCAGCTACCAATTCTCTCATATATGTAAATAAACATGACTTGACAGCAGAAAGTGAAGGTAGAACATCTGGACTGCCCCCTGGTGGTCGGCTGCAAAGTTGTTCATATAAGCTTCATATAAGATGATATAAAAACTAGCAGAAATGCCATGATTGACAGCTGAGTCTGACTCGTGATTGGTTGAGCGTGTGTATGGGCGGGACCTCGATACCATGGCTCCACCCCATGAAGACTACTTTCTTCTTCTTCTTTTTGTTGTTTAATGGCGGCTGGCACCTGACGTTAAAGGTGCATTACCGCCACCTCTTTATATACAGTCACTGATCGTCTTTATATACAGTTACTGATCGTCTTTATATACAGTCACTGATCATCTTTATATACAGTTACTGATCGTCTTTATATACAGTTACTGATCATCTTTATATACAGTCACTGATGGTCTTTATATACAGTCACTGATCATCTTTATATACAGTTACTGATCATCTTTATATACAGTCACTGATCGTCTTTATATACAGTCACTGATCGTCTTTATATACAGTCACTGATGGTCTTTATATACAGTTACTGATCATCTTTATATACAGTTACTGATGGTCTTTATATACAGTCACTGATCATCTTTATATACAGTCACTGATCGTCTTTATATACAGTCACTGATGGTCTTTATATACAGTCACTGATCATCTTTATATACAGTCACTGATCATCTTTATATACAGTCACTGATCGTCTTTATATACAGTCACTGATCATCTTTATATACAGTCACTGATCATCTTTATATACAGTCACTGATGGTCTTTATATACAGTCGCTGATCATCTTTATATACAGTCACTGATCGTCTTTATATACAGTCAGTGATCATCTTTATATACAGTCACTGATGGTCTTTATATACAGTCACTGATCATCTTTATATACAGTCACTGATCGTCTTTATATACAGTCACTGATGGTCTTTATATACAGTCACTGATCGTCTTTATATACAGTCACTGATGGTCTTTATATACAGTCGCTGATCATCTTTATATACAGTCACTGATCGTCTTTATATACAGTCAGTGATCATCTTTATATACAGTCACTGATGGTCTTTATATACAGTCACTGATCATCTTTATATACAGTCACTGATCATCCTTATATACAGTCACTGATCATCCTTATATACAGTTATATATGAAAACCCAGTGTTTGTGTGTTTACGTCTTCCTCTGTTTTTGTTTTTGTGTCGTCTCTCCACTAGTTTGTCCTACAACGTGTCTTTGCTGGTGTGTGTGTTGCTGGGTGACATTTTTCATTCCAGGTGTGACATTTCACTCCCCCGACAGTCGGCCTCTTCTCCAGCACACACTAAACAACTCCTCTCTGATTTTACCTGCCTCCCACACACACACACACACACACACACACACACCTTACAGTCCACCTCTTTCTCAGCTCTGCCGCTCGACAAGCTAATTTAGCCAATTACACACAGGTGTGATGCTAATTTCCCCGAGCTGGCAGCCAGGAGGTAAAAATAACATAATTACACACATCTGTCCCCCACAGGCAGGAGGGCTCTCCCACCGGGTGTCGGTGCCACCGCCACCACAAAACACACCAGAGGAAAAAACAACACTGTTTGATAATGGAGGAGAGGACAATGGACAGAGTGTGTGTTTGTGTGTGTGTCTGTGTGTGTGTAGGAATCCATGCTGTAGCCGCAGTTGCTTTTTCTCCTCTTTGTTTGAGGCTTTCAATGGATTTTCAGCGATACACAGCAATTTCCTGCCTGAAAAGAAAAGCGGTCTCTCTGGTGCGGCGGGATAATTACGTGAAGCTGTTTTCGAAGGCGACGGGGTTTGTATCTGTCGCTGTTCAGACTCTGTGTGTGCGAGGGGGGGGTGTCAGAGCTCAAAACACGTAAAAAAAACATAACACGGTGGGAACAGACAGAGGCCTCCAGACCCTGAAGGATCTTCCCTGCAGACGTGTCCTAATGCTACATCATTAGTGTGTCTGTGTGTAGTGATGTGTGTGTCCACGGCTGCAACACGAATGCTAACTGCAGCTTTGAATGTGAAGCAGCAGGAAATGCTGAGTTAGCATTAGCAGTAACGTGATACACTTAACTTATCTGGGATTAGATTCAGTACATTTACATACAATAAGCTGCTTTCAGACCTCCAGACATGTTCCTGACAGGTTCCTCACATGTTCTGCAGGTTCTGTCTGTGAGAACAAATGTCTGAGTCAGTGTCTCTGGACATGTTCTGGATCTTCTCCTGCAGCCTCCTAGTAGAATGTGTGTAACATGTCCTTGTGAGTCCGTGTGAGGACACAGCAGGACAATGTGTGGAAGCTTCCCAATGAGCGAGTGGACGTGTTGATGAGGTTTCTAACACGTGACGGACGTGAAACTGGAAGAACACAAACATCTCAGGATGAAGAAGAGGAGCCGTACACGTAGAAGACGAAGACGTCAACTTGGAAACACGAGGAGGTTCCAGATCTTTTGGTGATGAGGGCCGACGCCGGTGTGGATGAGCTGTAAACAACAACACTGATCTTTCCACAGCAGAGTTTATACATCATGTCCGGCCTCCTGCTGCTCTACAGGCTCCGCCCCTGCTGCTCTACAGGCTCCGCCCCTCGCCTGGATGTTCCCCACATGTTCCTGTTGGTGTGAACGAGTCGGGACCCAACAACCTGCTGCTGCTGCTTCACAGACACCAACTACACAACATGTCAGGACGATATTTTACAGAGTTCATGTCTATAGATGAACGTCACGTCCCCACTTCCTCCCACTATCCAGACATGAAGTCAAAATCTCTGGGACACGAACGCTGCCATCTTGTGGTGATCATTTGGAGCCAGAGTCAGAAACATGAACACTACAATATTTGATCAAAACTAAACGTGTCGACCACGGTGTTTGTTTAATGCATCAACACCTCCTGACAGTCTCCGCTCAGCACAATGCATCATGGTCCAGACGGCGCACAGACCATCCTACGTGTCACCTCCTCGGACCTGAGTGTCTCCGGATCCAAATAGAGTTTGAGAGGATTTGATTATTGAGACTTCAGCTGTCATGTGGACATGTGAGCAGCGTCTCAGAGGTGCTCTCACCCTGCCAAGATAAATAAATTGCTCCTCAGACACAACTTCCATCTCTGCGTTCCTGCCGTCACTTGCCGCGGCCCCTGTTTCCCGTGGAGCAAGTGTGATGACTCTGTGCGTACAGGTGGCATTATTCTACATTCTCACATGGACGGACCTGTCAATCATCCAGAGCCCCCCCCCCCCCCCCCCCCCCGAGACCCGGCACACTCTGACAAACGAAGGTCCAGAGAGGAAGAGGAAGAAGAATAAAATGACATAAGCTGTATATACGTTAAAAAACAGGGACGATTTCATGACCAGATACAGAAAACGTGACTAAAAAAATATACATATTTAACTAAACGACATCTTTTCTTTCAAATTAGATCGTTTATAAACAGTGATGGACCAATCGGAGTCAAGCAACTGTAACAAGGTGCAACAGGCGGGATGTTGGCACCTACTTTTTCCGCTTACATATCTTTTCATTCAATTAATGTCATAAACCCTGCTTCCTCCATGTTAGCAGATGGGACAAGGAACAAACAAAAAAATCAAAGTAGACTTTAAATATATGTCAAAGATCGTCCGACTGCAAATTACATCTTTGTTTACCGTCTGTGGTCCAATCCACTTACAGGGAGGAGACAAGGTTCATGACCCATTCATCAGCCAGCCACCAGGGGGCGATCCAGATGTTTTGGCTTCACTTGGGACTTTTGAACTTCATGTCCATTTTTCTGTTCAGTCATTTGAGAACCTCCAGGGAACCCTGCAACTCTCAGAGTGTGAGCTCCACCTGTTGGCGAGCGCTGCAAACACGGGAGGCGGCCGAACGTCATTATCTTCCGTCACCTCCGATGAGCCGCGCTCGTCCGTCACCCCCGAGTCTCACTGCACGGGAAAAGTGCAAGGACTTGATTATCAGCCCGTCGGTGCGCTGTGACCCGCTGGAACCCAGTGAGATTGAAACACACACCTGTACAGCCACACACACACACACACACACACACACACACACACACACACACACACACACATGTTCCCCAGTGTCAGAGGAACATTGAAAGTGTGAGGAAATAACAAGGGACCGAGTCATTTAATTTGACTTCATGGAGAGAGAGAGAGTGTGTGTGTGTGTGTGTGTGAGACATTTTGCAGCTGGGTCATTTCCATCTCTCTCCCACTCGGTCACCTCTCCCTTCCTCATTTTCCTTTTCCTCCCTCCTCCCATCATTCTCGTCTTTGATTCATTCTTTTCTCCTCCCCTCCTTTCTTCATTACATTCATCCCTGTCTCACCTCATCCGTGTTTCCTCCCTCCATCTTTTCCTCTCTTTTTTCTTCGTAGGCCTCTTTCTCATCCTTCATTTCCTTTTTCTTTATTTTTCCTTACCCTCCTTCTTTTATATTCATTCATTCCTCCCTTTCCTCTTTCTCTCAACCTTTTCCTCCCACACTCACATTTCTTGGTCTGGTCTTCTCCTCCCTCCACCCATCATTCCCTTCTTTTCTTCTCTCTTTCTTTTCTTCACTGAAAAGACTGAAGGTTCGAACCAAACGAGGTCAGTGAGAAAACGCTCTGTAGTGGCCCCTAGTGGCAGACAGTGGCATACTCATTCAACTCTTAAAGGCCCCATATTTGACACCTTTCTGGGACTGAAACACAGCTGAATGTCACGTTGTTATGTTTGCAGCTTTAGAAGAGCAGCCACATATTCACAGTCTGTTACAACAGGATGTTTCTGAACGAAAAGTTACACCGTCCTCATGTCTGTTCACGTTTTAGCAGGACAGTCGGCCAGTGTAGGAGTAACGTCCCGAGTTACAGTACGGAGTTTCTGTCCCGAGTAACGTAGACTTTACTCCGTACTGAGCACAGCGACACGGCACGTCAGAAGAAATAAAGCGTAACTGCTGGTCTCGAACAGAAACGTCCTCAGGAGGAATGTGCACCGACACATTCTCTTCCTTGCATCCCTCCACGCTGCAGTGTTTGTTGTGGTTAGCCTGTGGTAGCTAACAAGCTGCTAGCTCAGCAACAAGTCTGCTTGGCGTAGCGTTTGGTGTGGAGGTGACGGGGAGCGGGGGTGGTGGGTTCGTGGGCTGGACTGGTACCGGCTGGGTGGGGCAGACAGACGAGTGCGAACCCATATGACTCATACGGGGGAGGAAGTACGAAACGAGACGTTTCAATAACATATTTCTTAGAAAGTGAAAAAGTCTGAGGAGTGACTGTTTTCATACTTTGAGGCCCCCTACTGGCCCCTTCAAGTCATTACGGAGAGTAAAAGCCCAGAAAATGTATTTTACACAATATGGGCCCTTTAAAATGTTGTTCACATGATGAAGGTGTCCATATGAACACACACACACACACACACACACGGTCTTCATCATTCACACCCTCCCTCTTATCTCTCTCTTCAATCTTTTGTCGTTTTGCTTTTCTCTCCATTTCCTCCAAACCAGCCAATCGTTGGGCCCAGATTAGCATGTGAGAGAAACACCGAGCAGATAGAAAGTAAAAACCAAACCAGTGTGACAGGGAGAGAGAGAAGCCAGAGGACGAGCAAAAGAAAAGAGAGAAAGAGAGGAGAGGAGGCGATGGAGGGAGACAAAAGTCCAGCTGTGAGATGAACGTGGGATGAACAGAGGAAGAATAAAACGGATCTCATCTCATCGTGAGCGCGGCCCGGGTTATTACCATGTAAATCACTCACACACTCACACACACACTCACACATTCAGTGCGATGTTTCACAAACACGAGCTGCACCAACACACACTTCTTTGACTGCACTTGATTGGGTCGGGCTGTCTGAATGAAGATGGCTGCTGCCTGGTGTTTTGATGAAGTTGGTTATTTATTGGGCGATGAAATTAAGTTAATTGCTTATTGGTATTTTAATTAAGTTTCTTTCTCTGTGGGTGTTTGAGTGATTTTTTGGAGTATTTATTGGTATTTTAATGAAGTATTATTTGGCTGCAGACTCAGTGGGAGAGCAGCTGAACAGGCATACACACAGCAGGTGGCCCACAAACACACACACGTAATACACACACACAATGACATATTAACACACAACCGAGTGTACATGTATTTAGCTCATTCACAGAGATACACACACACACAAGAACACACATGCACACAGTCGCAGAATTGTTCAGAAATTCTTCTATTAAACATAATAGTATATTTGTTCCCAGAAAGTTATATTTGATGCCAATAAAAAGAACAAAACCAGGAGATTTATCTACTTTAACATCCGAAAACAGGGTGGGGCAGGGGCAGAATGGGGGGCGGGGCAGAATGGGGGAGGGACAGCAGCGACAATGGCGGAGAGTTTCGCATATGAGCCGACGTGTTGCTGCCGCTGAACGGTATCGAAAGATCAGCGAATTTGTTGTTTAAAATCGCGAATAGGTTATTTAGAGTTAAATCTGGTCTGAGCGCTCTGGTGTGCCCTCTAGTGGTGTCCTACAGCAATACACGTAGCACACTATGTTCACGATGCGGCCGGTCGTCTACTTGAACGCACGCTTGCTGCTTGCAGCTACGACAACAGCGTGACGTGTCTTTTCACGGACCATAACCCGCCTGTACTTGACGACGGCACCCGGGATTCTATGAAGCAAACGCCTGTGAAATGTTTCCCCTCCTCACGCTGAGCTTCAGAGGGAATTGAACTCTCACCCCCATTGCGTTACTCCAGTGCAGCGCTGTTGAGCAGATGATGTCTGACAGTCCATTGAGAAAACACATCCGCAGCTGCTCAGTCTGTGTCACATGTTGTTGCAGCAGCACCGACATGTGATGTGAGGTGGCGTGTTTGGCGCCAACACGCTAAGCATCGCTCTTGGCTGTGAGGACACAGACTGGAACTATTTTAAATATCTCAGTCTCGGTATCGACTGTCAACACAACCTGTGACGGATCCATTAGATGTAATGAACCCGGGCTGTTTACACTCACTTCACATTATCGTTTGTTATAAAATGATGTTGCCATGACAACTTTCCAGACTTAGAAACTACCAGCGGAGTCGCCCCCTGCTGGTCATTACACGGTACATACAGGTTTCAGGAACTTCCACATTGATTAACTTTCCAGAACTGGAGTTAACATCGACATTCATAGACAGTCTATGATTTCCTCACAGTGCTGCTGGTAAAATATGCACCATGAAACCCAGGCTCGATGATGATCATGTGACATTATGTGTAATATACGTAATAAGGATGTGTGGATGAATTAGCCTCCTCTTCTTTGCCTGAAGCTCAGAGATCACAGTGATTTACATTCAATTCCTGGAGATTTACTCAGAATTTGTACATGGAAAAACTTTAAAAACTCGTCGTCACTGTAAAATGTTATGATTCACGTTGTTTGGACTTGATCCTTGTCCCCAAGAGGAAGAGAAGTCCCAACGATGTGCTCGTATAAACAGATATACAATATGTCCCCATAACATGAGCAGTACCTTGAATGGAAACACACACACACACACACACACACACGCACACACACACAGTTTTAGGCTGGGAGTTGTGAGAACATTTTCTTGTGGCCTCGAGGTGTCAGGAGCACCCATCAAACCACAAGCAACTTATTATTACCTTCCTTTCCTTTCTCTCAGTGTGTGTGGTGTGGTGTGTGTGTGTGTGTGTGTGTGTGTGTGTGTGTGTGTAGTGGTTCCTGGGGTCCGTTGGTGTACATAATGGCTTTTTGAAGAGATTGTCGGTTTGTAAAGACGTTTGATTGACACCTCCTGATGTCTCAATCCAATTAGAGAGAGAGAGAGAGGTCCTTTGTGTGCAATGTGTGTGTGTGTGTGTGTGTGTGCGTGTGATTAGACTGTGAGATGGAATAACAAATAACAGTGTATGTATGTGTATGTCTATGAACTTTCTAATTCTCTCTCACGCACACACACAGACACACACACACACTAAACTGCTTCATTTTAAGTTCCGTACCTCTGCTCGGACAAAGAGCCGCTTCGCCTCCAAACATTGAACGTTTCCTCGACGACGCAGCTTCACGCAGGAAACTGTAGTGTCGGCAAATTCTAAACGATTTATTTATGGATTTGTTCACTAAGAAGGTCGTAATCAGGACCATTACGAGTTGTTAATGTGGGAAAAATGAATTCACTAAAACACCCTAAAATAGCCATTTAATTTTTATGGAATAAGAGCAAAATAAAATCCCCAAATAAACATTTGAACAAACAATTCAGTTAAATAAGCTTTAGGGGTTAGGGTTAGCCCAAACCAAATGTAAAATCATTTTCATCCAGGATGGAATAAATAAATACAAACAAAATAATAATATATAAATAAATGTTGAACAAAAACTAAATGAAGTACAATAAATTGTAACAGAAGCATCAGAGCATGCAGGGAACCAACGATGACAAACAACAGTTAAACACAGTAAAAAACGACGAGACAGCAAATACATGAATATGACAAAATCAATTCATATTTAATATAAACATAGATTTTTTTAAATTATCAAATTCAAAACGTCATAATTATTTTAAGTCTTTCTCGTTCTTAATTCCGTCAAACTTGCAGGGACAATTTCTGAAAAAAATATTTTCCAGAATAAAAAAATACATTTCACACTTTCAGGAACAAAACAAATACAGAAACTTTCAGTCGTTTATTATTTATTAGTTTTAAATCAGTCAACAGAAACATGAAGTTCACCCTAACCCTTTGGGGAGTTAACGTTTCGTTTGAGTATATTTCTGTTCTGTATATTTTCTGACGTGCTCATGTTGAACGGCTCCTGAAAAGAAAATTCAAATGAAAGGGAAAATAATGTAAATGTAAAATATCTGAGCTCATTTTAAGCCTCATGTCTATTTTTCCCCCAAATCTTATGAACTTAAAATGTATGTGTAGATGAACAGTAAGTGTGTGTGGTTGTGTGTGTGTGTGTGTGTGTGTTTGTTATAATGAATCTGAAATTGCAGTTCCTGGTTATTTATATTTAGAACCTAACCTATCTCGAAGTGGAATCTGATATTACGACAAATGTTTTCAGGTTTAGAACTAAAATACATCCACGCACACAAATTAAAAAACACACTCATGCAAACACACACAGGCCTCTTGGGGTCCTCTATTCAGCCTGAGTAACAAAGACCAGGGCCTCAACGCAGCATGCATGAAAAAAACACTCTGAGTGTGTTTTGTTAGTGTGTGTGTGTGTGCGTGTGCGTGTGTGTGAGTGATGTGTGTGTGTGTGTGTGTTGCACTAACAAGGTCCAGGCCTCAGCATGATGACGATCTTAACGAGCTGTCTGTCACTCTTCAGCTCAGACCTCTGTGTCATTAATGACTCTGTGTGTGTGTGTGTGTGTGTGCTCTTGTACAGCTATCTTTGTGAGGACCACCTTGAGTCTACAACCTACAAAGTGAGGACCATTTGGCCGGTCCTCACTTTGTGCCGCCCCCCCCCCCTTTAATGGACTGTTTTGGGGATAGGACTTGGTTTTAGGGTTAAAATAATGTTTAGGTTTAGGTTAAGGGTTAGGGTTAGGCATTTAGTTTGGATGGTTAGGGTTAGGGGCTAGGCAATGCATTGTGCCAATGAGTGTCCTCACTAAGACAGCTGTACAAATGTGTGTGTGTGTGTGTATGTGTGTGTGTGTGTATGTGTGTGTGTGTGTGAGTGTGAGTGTGAGTGGTATAAATGTAATAATGTCTCAGCAGGACAGAAAAAACATTTAGTCTCTTTTGGTGACACAATGTCAAGGTTTCAATGGTTGTCTCCTCCTGTTAGTGTGTGTTTCAGTGTGTGAGTGTGTGTTTCAGTGTGTGTGTGTGTGTGTGTGTGTGTGGAAGAATAGAAAAGGAATCTAAAGCTCAGCCAACCCAACGTTTGGTGCAGTTTTCAGCATCAATGACATTACTAGATGTCCTCCCATGATGCATTGCACGAACGAGTCTGATTCCGATGGGCTGGGGGGGGGGGGGGTGGGGGTGATTAGCCGAACCCTGGGTATTTTCATTAAGAGACAGGGGTTAATGGGAAAATGTTTTTAGTGTGTGTAAATTGAACAATATTGCCTCGATCAGTACCTTTCTTTATGCTCTGTAGATGTAACACTTTCACTTCCTGTTGTCGTCACCACGACTGCAGTACTTAGAGTTCATACTGTAATAGTTCCGTGTAGATAGGAGGAAATTCACTGATTCTTGGATTCACACCAAGGTTTCAGACTAGTGGTGATTGCAGTTATAACCGCAGACTCGCAGTTGATCCGCGGGTCGGGTGGGTAGGGTCTTACAAATGAACATTTCTGATTAATAGCGGATGGGTAAAGAGTGGGGGAAATAAGCGTCATACATGATTTATGTGAAAAATCTTAATTACATTCTCTAAAATGTAAACGGCAAAGAAAGAAAATCTTGTGCACTTCCTGATCGCAGTCGGGCGCATCACGGACAGACGGAGCCTAACTTTTTGGGCAAATTGCAATTAAAACGTACACAGCAAGTAGTGAACGTATGACGCAGTGAACACATGCGCCCCTGTTCATCAAAGGAGTGCCCTTCCTCTGCTTCTGTTCGGTTTAACATTAAAGACGTCATGTCTTTGGTTATGTTTCAAAGGACACGTGTCACATGTCCTTTCCTCTGGCCACTTTCCTTTGATTGCTCCCCATTATGCTCAGTATGTTATAAAGTTGCGAACCTAATATCTTTTAACATATTATTATGTGTGCCTAGTGGTGCCCCATATGTGTAATTATTGTTTAACATAACATGTTCATTTAACAGAGCGAAGACATGTTTCAGTCAGGAGAGCCATCACGAATGGGGAATAAATGGCTCTGCAGGCGGTGTGACAATTATGAGGTACTGGAGAGAGTGGCTCAGGGACAACAGCTGACCAAGAGGCTGCAGAAAGAAATGAAGGATCTGTTTCCAACAATTAAGGATCTGGAACAGAGCGAGAACCACCTCAAAGAAAAGCAGAATCGGACTGAGTCCTTGCTCCATGAAGCTCAGGCAGAGAATGAAAGTCTGTACTCTGAAGCTGTAACTCTGCAAGAGAAGGATAAACTCCTGAAGGAAGCAAACAGGACCCTCACTGAAGAGGTGGTTTCACTTAGAGCTCTGAACGAACAGAGCCACGAGAGAGAAGATGAGATGGATCAGAGAGCAGAGGAGGTTCAGCTTCTCATCCAAAACAGAGACGAGCTAATAGACAAGTTGCACAGGAGGATCACTTACAATCAGGTGATGAACAAGAGCTATAGTTTACTCATAGAGGATCTGAACAAAGCAGTGAGGGATCTGAAGGAGCAGCTGAGTGAGGAGGAGCAAGTCCTGGGTGATGATCTCAGAAACAAGTGTCTGGCAGCTGAGCCTCTGCAGGAGACTCCAGATGTTGAAGTTCTACAGGAGACTCCAGATGTTCAGAAGACTCCTGCAGCAGAATCTTGTAACTACGGCTACCGGTTTCTACAGCTGTCTGGGTGTGTCTGCATAGCTGCTCTGAGTTTGTCTCTCAGGGCCTCCCCAGTAGCCTGACCGGCCAGTGGAACTCCCAGCATGCACTGCACTTCACTCTCTATTCTACTCTATCAACAGAAAATGCGACAAATAAAATGAAATAAGTAAATCATAATTACATCAACAAATATCACTTTCAATTGAATTATTATATTATTATTAATAATAACAATAATAACTAGAACATTTCTCCAGAGAGATTCTGTGTGTTGTTTATTCTCATGTTGCTATTACTAAGTAATAACTTCGTGGATGTGTCTAAATGTTTGTAACCCCCCCAGTATTAGTAATAGTACTTTCTTTATGCTCTGTAAGTGTAACACTTTCACTTCCTGTTGTCGTCACCACGACTGCAGTACTTAGAGTTCATACTGTAATAGTTCCGTGTAGATAGGAGGAAATTCACTGATTCTTGGATTCACACCAAGGTTTCAGACTAGTGGTGATTGCAGTTATAACCGCAGACTCGCAGTTGATCCGCGGGTCGGGTGGGTAGGGTCTTACAAATGAACATTTCTGATTAATAGCGGATGGGTAAAGAGTGGGGGAAATAAGCGTCATACATGATTTATGTGAAAAATCTTAATTACATTCTCTAAAATGTAAACGGCAAAGAAAGAAAATCTTGTGCACTTCCTGATCGCAGTCGGGCGCATCACGGACAGACGGAGCCTAACTTTTTGGGCAAATTGCAATTAAAACGTACACAGCAAGTAGTGAACGTATGACGCAGTGAACACATGCGCCCCTGTTCATCAAAGGAGTGCCCTTCCTCTGCTTCTGTTCGGTTTAACATTAAAGACGTCATGTCTTTGGTTATGTTTCAAAGGACACGTGTCACATGTCCTTTCCTCTGGCCACTTTCCTTTGATTGCTCCCCATTATGCTCAGTATGTTATAAAGTTGCGAACCTAATATCTTTTAACATATTATTATGTGTGCCTAGTGGTGCCCCATATGTGTAATTATTGTTTAACATAACATGTTCATTTAACAGAGCGAAGACATGTTTCAGTCAGGAGAGCCATCACGAATGGGGAATAAATGGCTCTGCAGGCGGTGTGACAATTATGAGGTACTGGAGAGAGTGGCTCAGGGACAACAGCTGACCAAGAGGCTGCAGAAAGAAATGAAGGATCTGTTTCCAACAATTAAGGATCTGGAACAGAGCGAGAACCACCTCAAAGAAAAGCAGAATCGGACTGAGTCCTTGCTCCATGAAGCTCAGGCAGAGAATGAAAGTCTGTACTCTGAAGCTGTAACTCTGCAAGAGAAGGATAAACTCCTGAAGGAAGCAAACAGGACCCTCACTGAAGAGGTGGTTTCACTTAGAGCTCTGAACGAACAGAGCCACGAGAGAGAAGATGAGATGGATCAGAGAGCAGAGGAGGTTCAGCTTCTCATCCAAAACAGAGACGAGCTAATAGACAAGTTGCACAGGAGGATCACTTACAATCAGGTGATGAACAAGAGCTATAGTTTACTCATAGAGGATCTGAACAAAGCAGTGAGGGATCTGAAGGAGCAGCTGAGTGAGGAGGAGCAAGTCCTGGGTGATGATCTCAGAAACAAGTGTCTGGCAGCTGAGCCTCTGCAGGAGACTCCAGATGTTGAAGTTCTACAGGAGACTCCAGATGTTCAGAAGACTCCTGCAGCAGAATCTTGTAACTACGGCTACCGGTTTCTACAGCTGTCTGGGTGTGTCTGCATAGCTGCTCTGAGTTTGTCTCTCAGGGCCTCCCCAGTAGCCTGACCGGCCAGTGGAACTCCCAGCATGCACTGCACTTCACTCTCTATTCTACTCTATCAACAGAAAATGCGACAAATAAAATGAAATAAGTAAATCATAATTACATCAACAAATATCACTTTCAATTGAATTATTATATTATTATTAATAATAACAATAATAACTAGAACATTTCTCCAGAGAGATTCTGTGTGTTGTTTATTCTCATGTTGCTATTACTAAGTAATAACTTCGTGGATGTGTCTAAATGTTTGTAACCCCCCCAGTATTAGTAATAGTACTTTCTTTATGCTCTGTAAGTGTAACACTTTCACTTCCTGTTGTCGTCACCACGACTGCAGTACTTAGAGTTCATACTGTAATAGTTCCGTGTAGATAGGAGGAAATTCACTGATTCTTGGATTCACACCAAGGTTTCAGACTAGTGGTGATTGCAGTTATAACCGCAGACTCGCAGTTGATCCGCGGGTCGGGTGGGTAGGGTCTTACAAATGAACATTTCTGATTAATAGCGGATGGGTAAAGAGTGGGGGAAATAAGCGTCATACATGATTTATGTGAAAAATCTTAATTACATTCTCTAAAATGTAAACGGCAAAGAAAGAAAATCTTGTGCACTTCCTGATCGCAGTCGGGCGCATCACGGACAGACGGAGCCTAACTTTTTGGGCAAATTGCAATTAAAACGTACACAGCAAGTAGTGAACGTATGACGCAGTGAACACATGCGCCCCTGTTCATCAAAGGAGTGCCCTTCCTCTGCTTCTGTTCGGTTTAACATTAAAGACGTCATGTCTTTGGTTATGTTTCAAAGGACACGTGTCACATGTCCTTTCCTCTGGCCACTTTCCTTTGATTGCTCCCCATTATGCTCAGTATGTTATAAAGTTGCGAACCTAATATCTTTTAACATATTATTATGTGTGCCTAGTGGTGCCCCATATGTGTAATTATTGTTTAACATAACATGTTCATTTAACAGAGCGAAGACATGTTTCAGTCAGGAGAGCCATCACGAATGGGGAATAAATGGCTCTGCAGGCGGTGTGACAATTATGAGGTACTGGAGAGAGTGGCTCAGGGACAACAGCTGACCAAGAGGCTGCAGAAAGAAATGAAGGATCTGTTTCCAACAATTAAGGATCTGGAACAGAGCGAGAACCACCTCAAAGAAAAGCAGAATCGGACTGAGTCCTTGCTCCATGAAGCTCAGGCAGAGAATGAAAGTCTGTACTCTGAAGCTGTAACTCTGCAAGAGAAGGATAAACTCCTGAAGGAAGCAAACAGGACCCTCACTGAAGAGGTGGTTTCACTTAGAGCTCTGAACGAACAGAGCCACGAGAGAGAAGATGAGATGGATCAGAGAGCAGAGGAGGTTCAGCTTCTCATCCAAAACAGAGACGAGCTAATAGACAAGTTGCACAGGAGGATCACTTACAATCAGGTGATGAACAAGAGCTATAGTTTACTCATAGAGGATCTGAACAAAGCAGTGAGGGATCTGAAGGAGCAGCTGAGTGAGGAGGAGCAAGTCCTGGGTGATGATCTCAGAAACAAGTGTCTGGCAGCTGAGCCTCTGCAGGAGACTCCAGATGTTGAAGTTCTACAGGAGACTCCAGATGTTCAGAAGACTCCTGCAGCAGAATCTTGTAACTACGGCTACCGGTTTCTACAGCTGTCTGGGTGTGTCTGCATAGCTGCTCTGAGTTTGTCTCTCAGGGCCTCCCCAGTAGCCTGACCGGCCAGTGGAACTCCCAGCATGCACTGCACTTCACTCTCTATTCTACTCTATCAACAGAAAATGCGACAAATAAAATGAAATAAGTAAATCATAATTACATCAACAAATATCACTTTCAATTGAATTATTATATTATTATTAATAATAACAATAATAACTAGAACATTTCTCCAGAGAGATTCTGTGTGTTGTTTATTCTCATGTTGCTATTACTAAGTAATAACTTCGTGGATGTGTCTAAATGTTTGTAACCCCCCCAGTATTAGTAATAGTACTTTCTTTATGCTCTGTAAGTGTAACACTTTCACTTCCTGTTGTCGTCACCACGACTGCAGTACTTAGAGTTCATACTGTAATAGTTCCGTGTAGATAGGAGGAAATTCACTGATTCTTGGATTCACACCAAGGTTTCAGACTAGTGGTGATTGCAGTTATAACCGCAGACTCGCAGTTGATCCGCGGGTCGGGTGGGTAGGGTCTTACAAATGAACATTTCTGATTAATAGCGGATGGGTAAAGAGTGGGGGAAATAAGCGTCATACATGATTTATATGAAAAATCTTAATTACATTCTCTAAAATGTAAACGGCAAAGAAAGAAAATCTTGTGCACTTCCTGATCGCAGTCGGGCGCATCATGGACAGATGGATCCTAACTTTTTGGGCAAATTGCAATTAAAACGTACACAGCAAGTAGTGAACGTATGACGCAGTGAACACATGCGCCCCTGTTCATCAAAGGAGTGCCCTTCCTCTGCTTCTGTTCGGTTTAACCAACGTTAAGGTGCATTACTGCCGTACCCTGTATGACGTCTTTGGTCAAAGGACACGTGACACGTCATCAAAGGACATGTGACACATCATCAAAGGACATGTGACACGTGACCTTTGGTGTGGCAGCTGTCCTTTGTTCCCTGTTATGCTCATTCTTCCTTGGATTTGTTTATATAAATATTGTAAGCACTTGTAAGCTTCAGTGTTAGCATGTCATGACATACAACGTTTGACACAGAGAGACACGATACAGAGACACAGTGGAAATATTACAAACTTAATAACTTTGAACATATAACAGAAGACATGTCTGAGTCAGGAGAGCGATCAGGAACAGAGAATGTACAGAGCTGCAGCTACTGTCACAATGCTGAGCTGCTACAGGAGCTGGTTCAGACCAAGCACCTGACAGAGATGCTGCAGAAAGAAGAGAAGGATCTGTTAGCAAAAGAGATGATGTGGAAGAACCACCTGAAATATCAGAATAAATTGGCCGAGTCCTGGTTGCGTGAAACTCAGGCAGAGCACGAAACTCTGTACGATGAAACTGTAACTCTGCGAGAAAAAGACAAACTCCTGAAGGAAGCAAACAGGAGCCTCAGTGAAAAGGTGGCTTTACTCAGAGCTCTGAATAAAGAGAACGATGAGAGAATAGATGAGAAGCATCAGAGAGCAGAGGAAGCTCAGCTCCTCATCCTAAACAAAGACAAGCTCATAGAAGAGCTGCGCAGGAGGATTGCTTACGATGAGGTGATGAAGGAGAGTAATCGTTTACTCACAGAGGATCTGAACAAATCAGTGAGGGGTCTGAAGGAGCAGCTGGAGACGAGACAGAAGAACAAAATCCTGGGTGATAATCTCAGAACCAAGTGTCTGGCTGCTGAGCCTCTGCAGGAGTCTACAGATGTTCAGAAGACTCCTGCAGCAGAATCTTGTAACTACGGCTACCGGTTTCTACAGCTGTCTGGGTGTGTCTGCGTAGCTGCTCTGAGTTTGTATCTCTGGGCCAGGCAATGATACTAGAAGTAGTAGTTGTAGCAGTATTTGTTGTAGGCCATGAACAGCACAGATACATGTTCTAGTCTAGAAACCATAGAACCCCCTGTAGCACCAGATCTATATCTGGACCACTTTTCTTCAGTA
Source organism: Hippoglossus hippoglossus (assembly GCF_009819705.1). Taxonomy (NCBI): domain Eukaryota; kingdom Metazoa; phylum Chordata; class Actinopteri; order Pleuronectiformes; family Pleuronectidae; genus Hippoglossus; species Hippoglossus hippoglossus. Next base: position 823,541 of record NC_047172.1, on the reverse strand, counting down.
GATCTTCTGAACTGACCCGCAGTAAAGTATCATATGTCTATCTTAACTGGCCCGCCGGCAAATTGGACGCACACTTTTTTTGTGTGATAAAAAACCTCCATGGGTCGTGTCACGGTGCGTAAATGCCCGGCTAGACGCACACGGAGCAAGCGCCCCTCCTCACCTGCCGAGTATTTGATGATATTAAATAACTTTCTCTGTGATGAAGATGAACAAAAACCCACACAGGAGTCGTCTCAGCGATGAACACCTTCACTCCAGCTTGAGGGTTTCCACAGCGCAGAACCTAACCCCAAACATTAATGAGCTGGCAGCCAAGAAAAGATGCCAAACATCTGGCTCTGGCACATGTACACAAAAGAAGAATGTACTCTACCTAAATATGTTTTCCTTTGTTGCACTTTATACAATAGCCTGTCCATCATGTTTAATAAATGTTGACCCTGTTTGGCCATAGACGTAGTTCCAGTTTTTAATTTTGGCCTCGTGTGATTGAGTTTGACACAAATGCTCTAACCAACAACTTGTCTATTAGACTCTGTCCCAACTGGACTTTTTAAGGATGTCTTTCCCCTAATTGACAGTTTCATATTAAATCACGTGGCCGATATATGAACTAGTGTGTGTGTGTGTGTGTTTGTGTGTAGACTGGGTGTGGTTGTTCTGTCTGGTTTCTGAATGAATGTGTGTTCTGGTGGTTTTCTGCCCCCTGATGGACAAACATGATCTCTGGCAGCTTTACTTCATTCTGCAGACTTTGTCTGGCTGCTGAGCCTCTGCAGGAGACTCCAGATGTTGAAGTTCTACAGGAGACTCCAGATGTTGAAGTTCTGCAGGAGACTCCAGATGTTGAAGTTCTACAGGAGACTCCAGATGTTGAAGTTCTGCAGGAGACTCCTGATGTTGAAGTTCTGCAGGAGACTCCAGATGTTGAAGTTCTACAGGAGACTCCAGATGTTGAAGTTCTGCAGGAGACTCCTGATGTTGAAGTTCTGCAGGAGACTCCAGATGTTGAAGTTCTGCAGGAGACTCCAGATGTTCAGAAGACTCCTGCTGCAGAATCTCTATGATGTTACTTTGGCCGACGGTTTCTACAGATGTGCATGTGTTGGCTCTGCGATTCTTTCAGGACCTTCTGAGACTACAGACCTGAACGTCTGTCTCCCATCATGCAGCCCATTAAAAAATATATATATATTCCTGTTTGTGCACAGCTTCCCTGTCCCTGCCTCCCTCACAGTGGTGAGCTCTAGAGCTGAGGACATTAACGTCTTTGTGGCAGAAGAAGCGACGCCCCGTTTATCCAGGAACATCAATATGAATTCAGCAGGTTTTTATAAAGATCAGTTCTACGTGTGAGTGATTAGAAAGCATCAGAGGAGCAGAGTCACTTGTTGACCAGTGGAGGATCTGCAGCACGGAGAGAGCCACCTGAAATATCAGAATAAATGGACCAAGTCCTGGTTGCGTGAAGCTCAGGCAGAGAACGAAACTCTGTACGATGAAACTGTAACTCTGCGAGAAAAAGACAAACTCCTGAAGGAAGCAAACAGGACCCTCCCTGAAAAGGTGGCTTTACTTAGAGCTCTGAATGAAGAGATGCTACATGAAGCAGAACAGAAGCAGAGAGTAGAGTCAGCAAACCTCCTCATCTTCAGCAGAGACAAGATCATAGCAAAGATGCACATGGAGATAATTGAAAAACAGAGGATCATCGAGGAGTATCATTCCTTCACAGATGATTTGAAAAAAACAATCAGGGATCTGAAGGAGCAGCTGGAGACGATGCAGGAGGACCAGATCCTGGGTCATGATCTCAGACACGAGTGTCTACAGAAGTCTGCAGATGTTGAGGCTCCACAGGAGAATCCAGATGTTGAGGCTCCACGGGACACTCCAGATGTTGAGGCTCCACAGGAGAATCCAGATGTTGAGGCTCCACGGGACACTCCAGATGTTGAGGCTCCACGGGAGAATCCAGATGTTGAGGCTCCACGGGACTGTAACTGACTGCTAACCTGGTAGGTTATGCAGATTGTTTCATTTATTATTTGTGTTGGGTTTATGTTAAAGTATGTATTTTGTTATTTAAATTAGTAATTTGTTGTCCTTTTAAACGTAGCGACTCACCTCGCGTAAATGCCTGTAGCTTTCACGGAGCGGACCGATATAATAAAACACACAGAATCCCTCTCGTCCGGTCCGAGCCTGATATGAAACACCTGCCGTGCAGCTGCGTCTTGATGGTGGTAGCAGTGGAAACGACAGGACAGCAGCTGTACGGCGATTCCCCATCTTACGGACGTATTAATCCTCGTTTAACAGCCCTCAGCGAGCGGAATGAGGTAGGAAGCAGGTTTTTATTCCCTTTGCTACAGGTAGCGCGGAATGGGAGTCGCTATGTCGCATTAACCCGTCAAACTCGTCTCACGTGGTTATTTCTTTGCTTCGCTGATGTTTAGGTATTTTAACGGTTGTATTTGTCTTTTATTAAATGATTATGTTGTACTTGTTGTCTTTCTAGTTTTACGGTGTTTTTACGGTGCCATGGAGAAATGTTGAATAAAGAGCCGTGACGCATCAGTCTGGAACTCTCTGCGTCTTGCTTTTCCAGCCAGGGGCTGTTACAGTCAAACTCAACGCTACATTTGAAACGTCTTCCTGACCCGCGTCGTCATCCTTACGAAGAAACAACCTACAATCGAGCAGGCTGTTCTCATCAAAATGTCGTAGGAAATGCTACGAAAAGTAAAGCACTAGAATTCGTATGAATTCCACGTAATCGTGAGTCAGGAGGCTGGGGACACGTGACCTATGCGCTTCTCTCTCTTCGTGAAAACAAAAAACATGGCGGACATTCATTTTATTCTTTATGGGAAATTAAATATTTTCATCGTTTAAATGTGTTTTTGATCAACATTGAAGCAGAACATTTTATATTTATTTTCATAATCTTCTTTCAGATGGTTTGTGTGATATTTTGTTGTTAGTTTTCTTAGTCATGATATTAAATAATCGATTAGGTAAGGACTAGTTCATCAATGAAATGTTATTATTGTAAGCTATTTTATTTAGTTGCTTTAATGTGGAAGTTGGTGTGTGTTTCCTGTTACAAGCAACGGAAGTGGTTATGTACTGCGGAGCGAGGAATTGACGAGGGGAGGAAAATAAACAGGCATTTTGTCCTGATTCAATACACATCTTTCATGTCCTTCTACTGATGCCTTGCAGTATATGGAAAGATATTAACGGGGGCAATTTACAAAGTATTCCGGTCTGACGGCAAGGAGCGACAAAAGCGTCCATAGCAACCACCTTAGTTACGACAGAAACGTGAAAAATCTTCGTAATAACTAACAAACCAAACATCGTATAGGTTCACTGAATGAAAATATTGAAACTGAAACACACATATCTCGCCATAAATATCATCAAAACGCATTTTTATTAAGAAACATTCCTAAAATATAGCATTTTCCACCAAGAATACAGCAATCTCCGCCATCTTGCTTGAGAATATCGATGCAGAGGTCTGCGCAGGCGCACTTGTCGTTTGTAGCGCTGTGCATTTCGTAGGATTCTCTACGTAAATTTGTACATAACTTTTCGTAAGATATCTTACGAACCGTTTCATGAGACCACGTTGCACTGAGAGACTTGAATAAAAGACAGTAAATAGACTGTACTATGGATATGCAAATTTCATGAAGTGTTTTCACATGTAAATACTTGTAAAAATTATCACAAATCATGATGTGGTGCACCATCATTATGAGCCACTTGTACACAACCAAACCTCCACTCCAGATATTGTTGGTAAAATGTCCACCTGCTCCGCTCTGACTGAAGAGATCCTTGCTCTTGTGAGTAATCGTAGAGACATCGTCGATGGGAACTATAATGAACGCGTCGAGAAGGAGAGAGTGAGAATAGTGCTGAGTAAGGAAGAGCATGGCTCCATCTTTGGACTTACAAAAACTGAAACCGCACTTTCAGAAGCATCACGGAACTCAGATCAATCAATTGCAACTTCCACTAGCTCTAGTAAACGACAAGATGCAGAAGCAGAACTCGCAGCCAAGCAAGAAGAGGTCAAGGCGACAAAAGACATTCTAACTCGGCAATCCAAGCTCAGAATACTGGAAAGTGAATGGAAACTTGAAGAGGCGGCCATGTTGACCGAAGTGGAGCGTAAAAGGACAGAGAGACAATCAAAGCTAGAAGAGGAAAGAACGAACCTGCAGCAGCTAAAGGCAGAGAAGGAAGTCCAGGTAGCAGCTGCTAGAGTAAGAGCAGTTTTGAAGATGACCGCCAAAATGGGATGAACCATGAATCAGATGCTGCTCATCAGGACACCAAATATGAAGCTCGGCTAAATTCAAATGCATCATTTCAACCTCAACTAGCACCTCAGAGAGCAACTACATCTGAAGATACCGTCTCTCTGGCCCAAGCAATAGCAAGCGCACTCAGCATAAATCGCTTGCCCGTACCTGAGCCAGCAATGTTTAATGGAGATCCCATGAAATTCCTTGATTGGAAGATGTCTTTCCTTCTTCTATAGGAACTCGGAGGACGCATATACAGGCGCCTTGAAAGTCCTACATGAGCGATATGGGAACCCATTCCTTGTTCAAAAGGCCTTTCGAGACAAGCTCGCCAGATGGCCTAAAATCAGTGCGACTGAAACCTTTAGCACTGAGAGAATTTACAGACTTTCTCCAAGGTTGTGCAGAGGCAATCCCACATGTTAAAGGGCTGACCATCTTGAATGATTGTGAAGAAAACCACAAGTTACTTCAAAAACTACCCGAATGGATTGTACGAAGGTGGGGCCGAATTGTCGACGATAACCTGTATAAGTCTGGGGATTACCCCGATTTTAAAAGTTTCACAACGTTCTTGAACAAAGAGGCCCGGATATCTTGTAACCCTATCACCTCCCCACATTGGATGAACTTTAAACCCACAGACGAAAAGGGAGCCAGATCCCTTAATACAACTGCCCAATTAAAGAATGCCAGCCGAGATGAACTTGAAATGTCCAATTATAGGGGAAGACCCCCATGTGTGGTCTGCAAGGATGAAATGCATGGCATTGCTAGGTGCCCTTCTTTTGCTGCAAAACCCATGGAAGACAAAAAGGCATTCATCCATGAAAACCGCCTCTGCTTTGATTGCTTAAGGAAGGGACATATCACCAAAGACTGTAAAGGGCGACATACATGTAATACCTATGGTCGTAGGCATCCCACTTGCTTGCATAAGGAGTGGATGAAAGGACCAGGGGAAGTGACGAAAAATGGCTCTGCCCTAGCAGATGGCCCGAGTGAAGAGGTTCTCAAGGTCACGTCCTATGCATCAACCCAATGTGCCCTCGCTACCTCAAGCATAGTCCCAGTCCTGGTGTTGTCGGTAAAAGAGCCGCAAAGAGAAGTTCTCACTTATGCATTACTTGACACAGAGTGATTCAACATTCATTCTAGAAGACTTGCTTCAGGACCTGGATGTGGACTCGCAACCAGTGAAGCTGAAACTCAGCACAATGACAGCTGTCAACACCATCTTGACAAGTACGAGTATCTGCGGTCTACGAGTTCGAGGTCTTAATTCCGATAAGCACATCCATGTAAAGCAAGCATACACCCGTAGCTTTATTCCGGTGGATAAGTCTTATATCCCAACAAGAGAAACGGCACAAACGTGGCCTCACCTCAGACATCTAGCAGACATGTTGCCATCACTTCAAGACTGCGAAGTAGGACTGCTAATTGGGTATGATTCTCCATCAGCACTAGCCCCACTTGAAGCTGTCATAGGCAAAGACAATGAACCCTTTGCACAGAGAACTGAGCTCGGCTGGAGCATTATAGGTTCATCTAATCCTCATCTGGACAGGCATGGGATGTCCTCCCATGATACATTGCACGAACGAGTCTGATGGCGATGGGCTGGGGGGGGGGGGGGTTAACCGAACCCTGGGTATTTCATTAAAAGATGGAAAATGTTTTTAGTGTGTGTAAATTTGACAATATGGTCTCGATCAGTACCTTTCTTTATGCTCTGTAAGTGTAACACTTTCACTTCCTGTTGTCGTCACCACGACTGCAGTACTTAAGAGTTCATACTGTAATAGTTCCGTGTAGATAGGAGGAAATTCACTGATTCTTGGATTCACACCAAGGTTTCAGACTAGTGGTGATTGCAGTTATAACCACAGACTCGCAGTTGATCCGCGGGTCGGGTGGGTAGGGTCTTACAAATGAACATTTCTGATTAATAGCGGATGGGTAAAGAGTGGGGGAAATAAGCGTCATACATGATTTATATGAAAAATCTTAATTACATTCTCTAAAATGTAAACGGCAAAGAAAGAAAATCTTGTGCACTTCCTGATCGCAGTCGGGCGCATCATGGACAGACGAATCCTAACTTTTTGGGCAAATTGCAATTAAAACGTACACAGCAAGTAGTGAACGTATGACGCAGTGAACACATGCGCCCCTGTTCATCAAAGGAGTGCCCTTCCTCTGCTTCTGTTCGGTTTAACCAACGTTAAGGTGCATTACTGCCGTACCCTGTATGACGTCTTTGGTCAAAGGACACGTGACACGTCATCAAAGGACATGTGACACATCATCAAAGGACATGTGACACGTGACCTTTGGTGTGGCAGCTCTCCTTTGTTCCCTGTTATGCTCATTCTTCCTTGGATTTGTTTATATAAATATTGTAAGCACTTGTAAGCTTCAGTGTTAGCATGTAATGACATACAACGTTTGACACAGAGAGACACGATACAGAGACACAGTGGAAATATTACAAACTTAATAACTTTGAACATATAACAGAAGACATGTCTGAGTCAGGAGAGCGATCAGGAACAGAGAATGTACAGAGCTGCAGCTACTGTCACAATGCTGAGCTGCTACAGGAGCTGGTTCAGACCAAGCACCTGACAGAGATGCTGCAGAAAGAAAAGAAGGATCTGCAGCAAAGAGAGAACCACCTGAAATATCAGAATAAATTGGCCGAGTCCTGGTTGCGTGAAACTCAGGCAGAGCACGAAACTCTGTACGGTGAAACTGTAACTCTGCGAGAAAAAGAGAAACTCCTGAAGGAAGCAAACAGGACCCTCCCTGAAAAGGTGGCTTTACTCAGAGCTCTGAATAAAGAGAACGACGAGAGAATAGATGAGAAGCATCAGAGAGCAGAGGAAGCTCAGCTCCTCATCCTAAACAAAGACAAGCTCATAGAAGAGCTGCGCAGGAGGATTGCTTACGATGAGGTGATGAAGGAGAGTAATCGTTTACTCACAGAGGATCTGAACAAATCAGTGAGGGGTCTGAAGGAGCAGCTGGAGACGAGACAGGAGAACAAAGTCCTGGGTGATAATCTCAGAACCAAGTGTCTGGCTGCTGAGCCTCTGCAGGAGTCTACAGATGTTCAGAAGACTCCTGCAGCAGAATCTTGTAACTACGGCTACCGGTTTCTACAGCTGTCTGGGTGTGTCTGCGTAGCTGCTCTGAGTTTGTATCTCTGGGCCAGGCAATGATACTAGAAGTAGTAGTTGTAGCAGTATTTGTTGTAGGCCATGAACAGCACAGATACATGTTCTAGTCTAGAAACCATAGAACCCCCTGTAGCACCAGATCTATATCTGGACCACTTTTCTTCAATAGATCTTCTGAACTGACCCGCAGTAAAGTATCATATGTCTATCTTAACTGGCCCGCCGGCAAATTGGACGCACACTTTTTTTGTGTGATAAAAAACCTCCATGGGTCGTGTCACGGTGCGTAAATGCCCGGCTAGACGCACACGGAGCAAGCGCCCCTCCTCACCTGCCGAGTATTTGATGATATTAAATAACTTTCTCTGTGATGAAGATGAACAAAAACCCACACAGGAGTCGTCTCAGCGATGAACACCTTCACTCCAGCTTGAGGGTTTCCACAGCGCAGAACCTAACCCCAAACATTAATGAGCTGGCAGCCAAGAAAAGATGCCAAACATCTGGCTCTGGCACATGTACACAAAAGAAGAATGTACTCTACCTAAATATGTTTTCTTTTGTTGCACTTTATACAATAGCCTGTCCATCATGTTTAATAAATGTTGACCCTGTTTGGCCATAGACGTAGTTCCAGTTTTTAATTTTGGCCTCGTGTGATTGAGTTTGACACAACTGCTCTAACCAACAACTTGTCTATTAGACTCTGTCCCAACTGGACTTTTTAAGGATGTTTTTCCCCTAATTGACAGTTTCATATTAAATCAGGTGGCCGATATATGAACTAGTGTGTGTGTGTGTGTTTGTGTGTAGACTGGGTGTGGTTGTTCTGTCTGGTTTCTGAATGAATGTGTGTTCTGGTGGTTTTCTGCCCCCTGATGGACAAACATGATCTCTGGCAGCTTTACTTCATTCTGCAGACTTTGTCTGGCTGCTGAGCCTCTGCAGGAGACTCCAGATGTTGAAGTTCTGCAGGAGACTCCAGATGTTGAAGTTCTGCAGGAGACTCCTGATGTTGAAGTTCTGCAGGAGACTCCAGATGTTGAAGTTCTGCAGGAGACTCCAGATGTTGAAGTTCTGCAGGAGACTCCTGATGTTGAAGTTCTGCAGGAGACTCCAGATGTTGAAGTTCTACAGGAGACTCCAGATGTTGAA
>NC_047172.1:805300-814773 GCF_009819705.1 Hippoglossus hippoglossus | reverse complement strand
AAATTAAAATGTGAACAAATATGTTATTTAAAGATTATTGGTCAGTTTTGCTGATATTTTTCATTTCTTTATTTTTTTTAAATATCAATCTTAATGTATTTTTCCATTAAATTGTTGGACACGTGTGAAAAATACAAAGAGTTAAATTTGTCTGTGTTCTTGCTTTAATATTATTTAATTACGTTTGAGCCTTTATCCCTTTTTTTAAACCCTTATTTTCCTGCTGTGATATTTGGTTAATCCTGTTATTTATCTGTGATTTATTCAAAGATAATGTTTCCATAGTATTTTATAAATGCAAACAGAAGCTAAGATCATTAATCTCTGTGCATTGATCTCAGATTAATTTGAAATGTACCTGCTACTTTTGATTTCCTCCCTGCTCTTTCAGGTATTTCCCTTTGTGGTTTATTGTGTTTCCTCTGCTCCGTCCTCTCTTGTGTTCACAGCTGAAATCTGCTCACACAAACCTGAGCGCACATTTCACACAGATCTGCATTCATCCCTGTGTTGATGCTGCTGCTGCTTTTACTTTGCACTGCTGCCTGATTCTATTGTCTCTACCTTTTATTTCTATTTTTACATGTTGTGTTCCCGTGTTATTCAGAGCGCTGAGGCGAGCTGTCAGCTCGACGCCGCGAGGCAGAAAAGTCTGCAAACCAGCAGCCACCATATGTCTCTCGCTCCCTCTCGTTTTCTCGCTTCATTACTCTCTCTCTTTTCATCCCCCTTCTCTCTTTCTTCGTCCTTCTTGCTGTATTGATTTATTTCTCCCTCTTTTTTTTAAGACTATTTTATTTCTCTTTTTCTTTCACTGTAAAATTCTTCTAAGTAATTTTTTTTTTTGCTACAGATTCTGGTTCAGTTTTACCTGATCACCGTAAAATGAAAATAAACGTAGAGTATATCAAAGTGAATGTGTGTGTGTGCAGCAGCGATGTGTGAACCACACTAACACGTATCATGTTTATTTCTCCAGTCTGATCTGACTCGTCCAGTTCTGTAGTTGACTGTGACTCACGCTGTCCGGCTGCACCAAACACTGCAGCAGCTCACGTGAATTAATCTCCTGCAGGAAGAAGTCTGCAGGTTGTTTGACTATAATAATCATCTGTTTGTGCTGAAATAATAATTGATATTTGTTTACGATAATTTGATCAAACTTTATCAGGAAAATGCACAAAACTAAATGGACAAAGCTCTGAAAGGTCGATTTCTGACTCTGAATTGCAGGATTAGTGAATAAAGCAGGACCCCCCTTCGTCAATATCTTACTGTACGAGGCCTAAAGAGCCTGATGAATTTGCAATTAATCAAATGATCAAAACTAATTAACCAGCAGTGAACCTGGGACTTCGAGGAGCCCAGTGGGTGTGGGCAGGTTCAGCCTCACACGAGTTGGAAACACAGCAGAGTCCGATCCACCAATCAGACGCCTTCTGGTGGTTCCTGTGCAGGTTGTAAACAAATGGTCGGTTTGTGGCCGAGCACCAAGTCGGACGCAGTCGGCTTTAATTCATTAAACTGGGCTGATTCCTATCTGTTCTGTCTGTGTACTCTGTGTACTCTGTGTATTTACTCTGTGTATTTACGTTCTACTTCTGTAGGTTTGCTTGTTTATTACTTTCACTGACTTTGTACTGTCCTCTTTGCTGCTGGACCACAACAAATCTTATCTTATCTTATCTTAAGGTACAAAACAGGTGAATGACGACACAACAGTCCGTCTTAACTCGCTGTGTGAAATTATTATTTACACATGTAACCTGCAACAGTAAATTTTGAAGGACACATTATTACTTCATGTAAAATGTTGAAAGTAAACTGCAACGACACACGTCCTCTGTTTTAAAGATAAAACATCTGCTCACGTCACTATCAATTAAGACTTTTATGAAACTTTATGATGATTGTGTTCCGGCAGCTCTGTGGCAGCTCTGTGGCTGAAGACACGATGTGATTGTTAAACCCAAACCACAATCTGTCCAGCGTCTTAAACAAAATGCTTCTGAGGCCTAAACCACAGACGGGAGTGAAACTCTGGAGTCGATGCTCCTCCCCGAGCACCTCCCTGAGGAGCTGCGTGTGGAGCCTCCTTCAGTCTGAGCACAATCCAGACGCTGGGCAAGTTCAGCTTTCAACATTACTGGGAAATATTTAAGTTCATGTGTTATCATCTTCTAACGTAGAGAAACAGGCTTCAACAGAACCTTGTGTGCAACAGCGACATATTTAAAACGACCTACGAGTCAAATTATCGTCCAAAAGTTCCAAACCCGACTTTCACACATTTATATTTTACTTGTCATAAACAACGTTCTTTCTCCACTGAGGCCAAACGCGGGTCCCAGTCGTAACAGTCATCAAGAAAGTAAGGCAAAGCATTTTGATCACCCCCTAGTGGCTGGTTGCAGTATAGGTCATAAAACCCTGCCTCCTCCATGTGGGTAGATGGGACATCGACTAAACTAAAAAGTCCAATTTCATGTAAACAAAACATTCTTCTCTGATTTGGTTTGGTTTTAATCAGTTATTTCATGATATAAAAATGGACTGAGACGTTATGATTGACAGCTGAGGCTGAGTCGTGATTGGCTGAGTGAATGTATGGGCGGGACTGCTGCCCGGGATCTGGCTCCGGACGACATGTTCAGTGGAAGAAGGCAGCGTTAGTGGGAGGAGGCGATTCAAAGATTCAAATCGTCATTCAACTTTTGCAAGTTGAAAACGTTTCAATCTGAGTGAAAGATTCCTGTGATCTTGTGTCGCTCCTCAGCATCGAGATTCTCCCGACGTCCCTGAGGATCAGACATGGAGGACGAACCCATCTTTAGCGTGTGTGGACACCCGGGGTCGTACGATACGAGACGGAAGTCGGATCGTCTGACGAGTGTCCACAGGTGAAAACAGAAAAGTCCGAACAACAGTAAAACCACCGGGCGAGTTCTGGAAACATGTTCCTGCTGTTAGCACTAGCGTTAGCCCCGTTCCACAGGTAACCTGTCAGCTCTCCAGTCCATTACTGAGATGTTTGGTCTGAACGCATCATCAGGAATCTGTAGCCACTCAAACATTTCTGCACATGATCCTGTATAGATTAAAACATTATATCATCTGTAAGTCTTAAGGAAATAAAGTTCTTTCTCAAACACGATTCTGTGTCCTCTCCTTTGCTGTGAGGGAGAAATAACAAGCGTCATGAATCTGTCTCTCTCGCCCTGTCACCGTCTCACACAATCTCTCTTCCACTCTTTGTCTCTTTGTCTTCATCTCTCGCTCTTCTCTCCCTCCTCTTCACCCTCTCACCGTCTCTTACTTTGCTCTCTCTCTCTCTGTATCTCCAGCTCCTTGTCTCCATCTATTCTCTCTCTCTCTCTCTCCCTGGCAGTACGAGGGATGATGGGCTTGTTGCCGTAGTAACTCCCTCATTCAGCTCTGTTGGCACCAGCAGCATCACCCGATGACGACACACAAATATAACAGTTTTCCCACGTCGACATGATTTAGTTGTGTCTGTTAGGAAACAAAATGAGACTAGAAAACATGAGCACCCTTCCCTCCCTCCCTCCCTCCCTCCCTCCCTCCCTCCCTCCATCCATCCCTCCCTCATCCCCCCCGTCTGTCCGCCATGCTCGCTCACATGTTGATTACACACGGCGGCAGAAAAGACAACAGACGAGTAAAAACAAATGAATTGAGCCTCCCAATTATCGCCTTGCCGCGGAGTGGTTTTTCATCTCGGGGCGGCTGCTTCTGCTCTCAGATGTTTGTGGTTTCATCGAGCTGAGATGAAACATTATTGATCGCCGTGGGGGGGGGCAGAGAAAATGACCTGATACAGACGACGGAACACAAATGAGACAAGACAGGACGAGTCTGTCGAGTGTTTTCATCTTGGTTTCTGTTTCCTCCAAAACAAGACTTCACATGATTTTAATAACTCATCTTTACCTTCACTACACAAAGAGTCTGTGGATTCTTTATCACTTTTATAGAAATGGTTTTTACAGAACATGTTTTTACAGAACATGTTTTTACAGAACAGACACCCGTCTTTGTTCAGACCCGTCTTCATGTCCACTGCACTAACTGAACTTCAGACTAATCCAAACCACGCCGGCTTTATAAAGCATGTTAATGTGAACATTGATCACCCGGCGGCAAGAGGCTCCGACTTTTTTACGAATGACATATTCAAAATGTGTTGTTATTATTAGTAGTTTAATTCAAATAAAATGTATTGCCTCACTATATATATATATCATATGTCACATATAGCGCACAAAGCGAACATGTGCATGAAACGTTCTGGAGGTTCTGTGTGACAGAACTAAACGTCAGAGTCGGTTGCTTCACACATTTTCAGCAACTTTCCCTGCAGCTCCCTCATGAGATGGAAAATGTGAACATAAACTTTCTTTAACCAATCAAATTATATTTGTAAAGCCCATATTCACAAATCACATTTTGTCTCATAGGATTTAACAAAGTGCGACATCCTCTGTTCTTAACCCTCAACAAGAGTCAAACTACTAAATAAAAAAACATTTAAACAAACAGAACTTTGTCTTTAAACAGAGAACTTTATGTCTTCAGTCATATGAAACTATGTTTTAAATCATAGAGAACTTTATGTCTTCAGTCATATGAAACTATGTTTTAAATCATAGAGAACTTTATGTCTTCAGTCATATGAAACTATGTTTTAAATCATAGAGAACTTTTTGTCTTCAAACCTAAAGAATTGTTTCTCTTTACTCGTAAAGACCTGTGAGGACGGAGGAGAAACTTGGCCTTTCTCTCCTCCGTCACGCGGTTTAAAATAAAGCGTTGGCTGCTGTCAATCCTGAAGTAATCGCCTGCGAGGAGCAGCGGTGAGGTCGTTATGACTGCTCACGATCTGATTGGATGAATTAGTGACCGTAGTCGTTAGCGGCTGAGCCTTAGACAGACTCTTAATGTCTCTGTATTAGCACTAATGGAATGCAATTTCAGCTCTGCCTCTGCTCTCCGTCACCCCGCCCGGCTGCGATCTTGCGGGGGCACCGCTGGACGGTCGTCTAGGTAACTGTAATCACCGTGCTGACGCCCAGTCCTCCTCCTCCTCCATGAACCCGTCCGTGAGACAGAGGAAATTAGAGATGCTCTTATTAAGAGTCTGGTGCTAAAAGAAAATGACCAATATTCGTCCTCAGGCAGGGAAATGATTTGAGCTGCAGCCAGTTTTGTGAAGGAGCAGCGGGGGACATTAGCTCGATTAAGGCCAAATCAGACCTGCTTCCAATTTGATGAGAGACGGGAAGATAATGGCTCTCAGAGTGGCTCCTTGTGCAGCTCCAGCCGTTACTGAGAGAATTAAACCACTCTTGGTGTCTATCTGTCAGGGTGACTCCACTCCCCCGACCAATCACAGATGCTAGCTGCTAAATTAGAAAGCTAATATAACCTTTTCTCCAGGGAATTACTTTCATATCCAACTAGTTTTCATTAGCTAAACAATTTTTTTAGGGGGGGGGGGGGGGGGGGGGGGGGGGGATTGTGTTTTTCGACTTGTACCACAGCTGCAGAGAATAGATTCAGGCTTCTGTTAATATCAGGGGAGATCAAACACAGCTCTCATGTTGAACCACCAGAGCTCAGGGTCGAACCTCCACGTCTCAGTTTGTCATCATCATCTAAACCAAGCTCATCAGAAACACTTGAACAAACATCAGAGAGAGAAGAACCACCTGAAAGACAAACATTCATTTAACGTACACTGCTTTTTAAAGTTTGATCATCTCCAATCTGCTAACATGGAGGAGGAGAGATGTCTGACCTATACTGCAGCCAGCCACCAGGGGGTAATTGAAATGCTAACCCTAACCCTTTACGGTTGGGAGCCGTCACTTCCTCGGTCTTTACTGTCTAAGCCTGCGTCAGGTCGGAATCGTAAATTGTGTTCGTACCCGAAACAAACTTCAAAATATTCGAACATTGGTGAAGTTCTCCTAAATCACTTCAACACATGGAAACCAAAGTGTTTGTACAAAGGCTTCTTGTGCCCATTGTGAGAACACAGGGTTTATATCAGCAGAGGACAGATTCACATCGGCTTCAGGAGCCGAACGATGTCTGCAGACGTGAGCAGACACTCTACGATCCAGAGAGAGACGCTGTTCACAGATCAGTTCACAGAATCCAAACTCTTTGTGCGGGCGTCGCCATAAACGTTGCGTGGAGAGAATAAAAGGCTTGAAAGAAAATTAATTTAAGTTTCATTCTCGGAAACAAGGTTTCACAGCTGATGTCAAAGTTTCTTTAATTGACTTTAATTGAAATTTATGTTGAAAAGTAATTTCAGAAGCAAATTTAGACTTTGGAGAGAAAAACAACACAGTCATTAAAATCCCACCAGTCTCCTGTTCTCACTCATTACAACGTGTTTGCTGGAAATGATATTGTAATTGCACTAACAGAGTGATGCGCTCAATATTTGTTAAAGCACTGAAACAATATTATATTTTATATAATTATATTTTTCTGTCTAAAGGGACGTGGTGAACATGTCTCTCTACAGAATATGAGTCATTTTGTAGAAATTAAATGTGATATGGTCCATATGTTTGAGATTTGAATCAGTGTCTGTGTTCACTGAGACCAGCTCAGCCAACAAGGAACATAAATAAAAGAGATTCTGTTTCATCCACTGACAGATTCAAATCTAAAAGGGTTTCAGCTCCTCATCAGTAATAATCCGTCCACACAAACACACCTGAAAGGTCACGTGACCACTCACGTACCACCGGTCATGTGGTGTAAACAGGAAGTAGATTGTTTACTCGGCAGTCGGTTGCTTAGTTATGGAAAATACCACGAACGAGGAGCAGCGATGTCTTCAACACTCGTTCACCGCTGGTAGTCGAGTCATGTGACTGACGAGAACCAACCAGGGAGAGGAAAACACCAGACCAGCAGCGTCGGCCGGGCGTAACCATAGCAACTGGGCTGCATTCAGGACTAAAGCGTGTCAGCGTGGATGGAGATAAAGATTCAACCTAAACTTTTATCTCTACAACACAGAAGTGACAGAACACCTGTGATCACCTGAGACGGACGTTAACACACCGGGGCCACGAGGCTCGAACCACTCCTCCGCCTCGTCATCCGGAAGCTTTAGGCATTATCCAGATTTGTTTTATCTAGCGCCCCCTGTAGGTCATGTTACTTAGACCAGTGGCCTCTATGCACCGCGGGTGTAGCTGAAGACTTGATGCTGTAAAACAAAATGAGACGGAGGAAACTAAAACCAGGAGACATCAGAGAAACTGGACATGACCCCCCCCCCCCCCCCCTCTGGCTCCTCCTCCTCACTGTTTACATCAAACATACTTTTTTCCCTGCCTCGGTTCCTCCATCTTGTTTTCACGCTGCCCATTTCCTGTCTCTCCCTCTTTCTTTTGGTTGAACACACACCCACACACACACACACACACACACACACACACACACACACACACACACACACACACACACACACACACACACACACACACACACGGTCCAGATTAAACAGTCTTGTGACATATAGACGGGTCTGCGGTCGAGGCCGGGCGGGGCTGAGCGCTGTCACATGTCAGCGGCGAGGGCAGCAGCTGATTGGTCGACTCGTTAAGCGGGGGCAGCTTTACATGTTGTGTTTCCCCACATCAAACACCTTTTCAACCCGTTGCTTTGACAACCGTCAGCCAGCGGCTGATTGGAGACGACTGAGGCAGGTCCATCCAGGGGCTTTCACCCGTCCTCACTCCGGACTCGGGTCTGGTTGATAAAAGGCTCCAGAGGAATTTGATGATCTGGTTTAATGGTGGTGTCAGCGCTGAGGCTCGGACAGGCTCATTTAAACTCTGCTCAAACGACTCTAATTGTTTAAAGTAAATCAAATGCACGGAACGGTCTCATACTTCTGAGGTTTATTGGCTCGACCAATCAGGAGTCAGTGTCAGCTGTCAATCATAACGTCTCAGCTCGTTTTTATGTCTAAAAACCAAACTGATCAGAAACACTTGGACAAACATCAGTGAGATGAGAACGACCTGAAACATTTATTTAACCTGATGTTCCTTCTGCTAACATGGAGGAGGTGGGGTTAATCACTTTTACTGCAATATTAATACTAATAAATGTATTAATAAAATACAAACATATTATTAAACGTATAAACATATTATTCCGGTTGGTGAGTGACGTTGTTAGAGACTAAAGGACGAGGTGACCTGTGACCTGTGTTTTTTCAGGATCATTTTCTGTGGCACACGGTCAGATACGTGTTTTCTCTTTCAATGCTGCTCCTGCAAATCCTCGGCCCTGAAGAGAAACTCACTTGAGTCATTAAATGAATCATTAAAATATGTGGAGACCTGCTCTTAACTTTCTTGTTTCACAGGAAGATAAATGAGCGTCTGACGGAGTCGGAGTGATGCCGAGTTGATTTCGACTTTGGCCTCTCGGAGGAGGTGAGACGCCCACGCTTGTTTGAGCTGCCAGAGCCTCGTCTGTGAAAAGGTATTTAAAAAGTTTGTTTGTCACGTGACTCTGACGGAGGACTTCTGCCAGACTGCCGGTTTCTGCAGGTGATTCTTTACGGGAGAAGAACAGATATATTTAGATGATCATCAGCCTCCAGGCGACAGGATGAATGTATTTCTCTCTGAGCAGCCACACTTTGTCTGATCGTCATCTGTCAGCGACCTGCAGCCGGCTCTTTGACTCAAGCACCACTGCATGAAAGCAGATTTCAATATCAATATTCACCTGAATAAAAATAATAAAGGATGTTTGTTTGTGGAGCGAGCGGCAACAACAGCTGACGGAGGTTCAGACTCACCGAGGGCTCAACAGCCACCAATTCAACAGCCACCAATTCAACAGCCACCAATTCAACAGCCACCCATTCAACAGCCACCAATTTAACAGCCACCAATTCAACAGCCACCAATTCAACAGCCATCAATTCAACAGCCTCCCATTCAACAGCCTCCCATTCAACAGCCTCCCATTCAACAGCCTCCCATTCAACAGCCACCAATTCAACAGCCACCCATTCAACAGCCACCAATTCAACAGCCACCAATTCAACAGCCACCCATTCAACAGCCACCAATTCAACAGCCACCAATTCAACAGCCACCAATTCAACAGCCACCAATTCAACAGCCACCAATTCAACAGCCACCAATTCAACAGCCACCAATTCAACAGCCACCAATTCAACAGCCACCAATTCAACAGCCACCAATTCAACAGCCACCAATTCAACAGCCACCAATTCAACAGCCACCAATTCAACAGCCACCAGTTCAACAGCCACCCATTCAACAGCCACCAATTCAACAGCCACCAGTTCAACAGCCTCCCATTCAACAGCCTCCCATTCAACAGCCTCCCATTCAACAGCCACCAATTCAACAGCCACCCATTCAACAGCCACCAAT
>NC_047172.1:765300-797800 GCF_009819705.1 Hippoglossus hippoglossus | reverse complement strand
AAAAAGACAAACGGTTTGTAACCTCTGCAGAGACTCTCAGGCTCACACCTCCACCCACACACACAACGCAGCAGCAGACACAACACAACTATTTACCAGAGGATCTGAGGGCCTGAAGAAAACCCCTGCATATGACTCATCCAGCAGCACCCACAGACTCTGCATTCACAAGACAGCATCAGTTAGCAGCAGAGAGGAAGGAGACAGAGACAGAGACAGAGACAGAGACGACGGCGGAGGACGAGACACGTTTGGAGGGAGATAGAAAAGCCAAACAACAGATAGTCAGATCTGTCGGGAGTTGAGCAGACGGGAGGAGAGGTTGAAGGCACAGAATTTAATTTGTGGTGTAAGACGTGTTATTATATTCATCTCCATCCTAGAGACCTTTGCTCTGGAGGTTATCTCACTTTAACTCGAAGAGAGAAACCTTGATTCTCAAAACCAGCGCTGAAAGCATCCGAGTAGCAAGTATTATCATTAGCTGCTTTCAGACTTAAACTGAAGTCCAGACATGTTCTGGAAAATGTCCGAGTGAGGACACAGCAGGACAATGTGTGGAAGCTTCCCAGAGAGCGAGTGGACGTGTTGATGAGGTTTCTAACACGTGACGTGAAACTGGAAGAACACAAAGATCTCAGGATGAAGAAGAGGAGCCGTACACGTAGAAGACGAAGACGTGAACTTGGAAACACGAGGAGGTTCCAGATCTTCTGGTGATGAGGGCCGACGCCGGTGTGGATGAGCTGTAAACAACAACACTGATCTTTCCACAGCAGAGTTTATACGTCATGTCCGGCCTCCTGCTGCTCTACAGGCTCCGCCCCTGCTGCTCTACAGGCTCCGCCCCTCGTCTGGATGTTCCCACATGTTCCTGTTTGAACGAGTCGGACCCGACAACCTCCTGCTGCTCCACAGCGAATAACAAACACAGAATAACACAGGGCTTGTACTTTAAAGTCTACATGAAATTACAGGTCTCTGTTCCCAGTTAGAAAACTACGTCCCTGTGTTCACGTTTCTCTTAAAACCAACATCCAGGTATCTCTACATCTAACTCTCTGCCTTTTCTCTTCCTGTGAAACACTTTACACTGACTCATCCTGCACTCAGTTCAATCTGCAGATGTTTGTGTCCTCAACAACAGTTACGGTCAACTCCACTGCTATTGGCTGCTGTAAACTCCCCAGCAGTGCACTTCATGTTTTTACCAGACACGTAAAATGAATCCATCTCACGACCTGGTCGGTGACGTGTTGAGTTCATCTGTTCACACCTGCTATTACAATACGTCCTGAACGTGGCTCCTGTGACTTGTGATCACGTCTCACCCCCCCGCTCTATATACAAAAACTCACCTACTTTATTTGTATTCACGAAGACCAAATGATTTAGCTTTTATTCTAAATGGTATCTATATAATCTAAATTATATATACATATCTACATATTACACCTACCTCATGTATATAAAGTATCCTGTGACAATCTTTCCATATTTATTCCAGCTTCTCTGCATCATTGCACTATTTCTCCATTTCACTGTCATTGCTGTTGAGTTTATGTTCATATATACAGTATATACTTTTGCATCTATATTTATATTCATACTTGTACAGAGCAGTTCAATGTTTATGCTTGTTTTTCTGTACGTTGAGAGCAACGGTCTGAGTAAAATATGTGTCCGGTGACAGGGTGTGTGTGTGTCTGTCAGGGTGTGTGTGTGTCTGTCAGGGTGTGTGTGTGTCTGTCAGGGTGTGTGTGTGTCTGTCAGGGTGTGTGTGTGTCTGTCAGGGTGTGTGTGTGTCTGTCAGGGTGTGTGTGCACGACAGAGACATGGAGAGAAACAGAGCGAGTCATGGCTGAATGACTGAATGTGTTCAGACCTGGGATCAGGTCACATGTTAAAACCAGGTCTGAACAAAGGTTGCTCACCTTTCCACAGACGTCTTGTTTCCAGACTCAAAGACGTACAACTTGAGTTTAAAAGAAGACAAACACAGTTTTCCTGCTTCAGTAGATCGAATAAATGAATGAAGAACTGATTTGTGTCTATGCAGCTTCGTTCTTACTGAGTCTCGTCTCGTGCGATGACAGATTTCTCACTCTGAGGTCATCTGGTTGCGTTCGTGTACAAAGCTTCACATAAAAGAAGAAAATAATAAGAGTTTTAATAAGAGTTGAGCAATTGTCAGTATTTTAAATTGTAATTGAAAGTCTGCGTGGATCAGTGGATCAAAGTGCTGCTTTGAGGGGGGGGGGGGGGGTTCTAGCTCCTGTGGTTGAACTTGTGGCCCCTGGTTCCTCAGACGACTCCGAGATGTTTGATGAATCCAGCTTTATTTTTAAATGAATATAGATTTTGATGCGTTTATGGCCGATCGGCTCAGAAAATCACCAAAAGAAGTTCGGTGCCTCTGGCCACGACGGCAGGCGCCCCCTCCCCAGCGCCACCACCCCTCCTCACCCATTCATCCATCCACCCAACTTTCCACATGACCCTCTCCTCCTCCCCCATCTCCCCCCACCCTTCCCCATTAGCTGCAGCTATTACAGCTCCTGAGAGAGAGTCATTACCGCTCCCATCCATGATGATGAAGCTCTCAGCTCGAAACACCAGCAGCTTGTACAGGCTGCGCTTGATTGGCAGGATACAGCGGGTGAGGAGGGTGAGGAGGGGTGGGGGGTGATGGAGGAGGAGTGTAGGTTTGGTATGGGGGGCTTGTGTGATGGGAACTCCACTCAAGATGTGAATTGGCTTTGCCACTCCAATCAGGCCGCTGGATGACAAATGAAGTGTGTCTCTTTCACTCTCTCTCTTCACCCTCTCTCCCCACCCTCACCCCCTCCCCCCTTCTCCCTTCACACTTCTCCTCTCTGTCCGGGTGGAGAAAGAAAAGGGGAGTTCATGTGGGAGCGCTTGACAGCAACACAATCACATTTCTATTCAGCTCCCCCGCCTGCCTATTTTACCTTCCCGGCAGCCGGGCATGCCATGCACGCTAACACACAGGCCAGCCAGCCAATTAGAACGCAGCGCAAAGAATCTGTGAAAGACACAAAAGGTCTTTAGAGGTTTGGACAGGTGTCTCATTTGGCCGCAGGACATAGTTTAGAGGCTTTTTTAATGTCTTTGGTCGAATTTGTGGGCAGTAAGCGAGGAAGGTTATTTGTCACGCTGTCATTTCTGTCTTCTTTTTTTAACACCCGTCTCGTTGTCTGTCTGTCGATCCTCGCAGCCCCCTCCATGGGAATGATGGGTAAATTTGAACTGAAGATGGAGGCTGGAGGGCGGGGGTGGGGGGTGGGGGGGTAGCAGAGGGAGTTTAGATTGAAACATGAAAGCAAACCTGATCATTTTCCATGATTTGTGTCGGGTCACACTGTTTTTATCTCACTCTCTTTTACAGCGAAAACACAGTAAACACAACTTCTTCTTCTTCTTCGTCTTTTCTCTGCGTACAGTAATTACAGTGGGATTGAAAAAACAAGAGCGGAGATAATTGGTTTGTTGGTTTGTGGCTGAGTTTGTTTTGCAGGGTTATTATCCAGCAGATCCATTATGGCTGGCAGCACAGAAATCCCTCATTAGCATACGCAAATATATACAGAGAGGATGTGGGAAGAGAGAAAAATGCACCAGTGTTTAATACCAAACGCTGCCTCGCACCCCCATGCAACACACACATGCAACGCAAGAAAAACATGCAAATACAATCCATAATAGAGCGGCGCTGACACTGCCTCCAGCTGTGAGGAGACGCAGGGAGGTGTCAGGAGGAGTAAAGAGGAAAGACGGAGGAGGGAAGGGAGGTGGCATGAACTATTTGTTCTGCAGACAACGGAGAAACAAGGGAAGAAGAAGTAAAACAGAAAGACAGGCACGGCGGTAATTAGGACGCGGCCCGGCGCTGGCGTCGGTTGTGGTTTGTCGGTGGTGAAGATGACAGAGGAAACTGACTGGGGGGGGGCTTTGAACCTAAGCCATCATCATCATCATCCTCGACCTTCATCATCGCCATCGTCGAGGCCCACGATTGAGGTCAGCCTGTGTCAGATGGCAGCTGTCAGTTAGCTCATCTGGATCAACCGAGTTTACTTGGAGTTCATTTAATCCAGTTTTTCATTTTGTCGTTTCATCACGAACCTCGAGAATCTAAATCAGAATCACTGAGTCCAGCCTCAAACCGATTGGATGATCAGTGACTGTTTATAAAGATGGCAACACATCTCTATCGTAAAGCGTTCACTGTGACTTCTGGGTGATTTTTACATATATTATTTAAGCATTAATTCAGATTCTTAATCAAGAATATAATCAAACATTTCAAGCAGTTTTTAAAACGTTGCTCCACCTCATTAAAATGCTCTTTAGACATTGATGCACAACTGATTATAATGAAATGAGTTTAATACACAGCGGCTCTCTGCACATTTTCCTGTTTACACTTTTCAATGAAGGACTTTTACTCATGTAGTATTTTTACAGATGTATTCAAACCTTGTGCAGGTTGAAGAGAGAAGATGTTTAGTTCTTCATCGTTTGAGTGAATTAACCCTTTAACGTCTGTCGCTGCGTTCGCTCTCTTGTGTTGTCGGCTTGTTGCAGTTTGATGGAGTCGTTTTGAGGCCTCACAGATCTGTGAGCAGTGAGAGCTCGCTCGGCCGCCCAGAGGGGGCGAGGGTGGGGGGGGGTGAGCATGGAGGGGGTGGGGGGGTTAAGAAAAGGTAATGTGAGAAAGCTTGAGGTGACAGCTATTGTGGGAAGGTGTGAACGACGGAGATGGAGAGAAGAGGGGAGGACTGAAAAGTGCTCCTTGTCCTGGGAGGAAGAGGGACTTTTTGAGGAGGACCCTCACCTCCTTCTTTCTGCCTCCCCCGCCCTCCCCTCCTCCTCCTCCCCCCAATCCCCCCAATTAGACAAACATTAACATCAATTAAGGGCCCTCACGGGAACATAGGCTCTATATAATTACCTTAATGGGTGGATGCTTTCTCTCCGTCCCTCTCTCTTTCTGTCTCTTTCTTTGGGCCCTCAATCTCTTAAACAAACTTAGAGGGCCTCAGTGGGAGGGGCGGGGGGGAAGAAAACGTTGATCAGCAGTGGGGGGGTCGCTTCCCGTTGGCTTTTGTGGTGCTGGTCTTTCTAAAAAGGCTTCGGCTGAATTGGACCTATTGGCCAACAAACAGAGGAGCTGTTCCCACAGAGAGCAGAGACCGGGACAATACAGACCCCCGACCGGGGGGGTGAAGAAAGGGAAGATAGAGAAGGAGGGGAGAGAGAAGGGCAGAGGGGGACACAGGGAGAGAGAGAGGTGAGGGGAAATGGAGGAGTGAGGATAAAGAGATGGAGGGAGAGGAGGAGGTATGCAACAGGGAGAGAGGAAGAAAGTTGAACCGTTTTCAGACAGGACCTCCGGAGATTGTCTTCAGAACTGGGTCAGGACTTCTCTGGAGTTTGTCCTTCACACATCGACACCACAGCAGGAGATTCTCCAGTAAGACAGAAATCTCTGCAGGTGAGGGTGGAGCCGCAGGCGGAGGAAGAACCTCACATGTAAACGATGCTGCAGGGATCACGTGTTTGTTTACAGCACATCGACACCGGCACTTATCACCAACAGCTCTCGTGACTTCTTTGTCTTCTACGTGTTTCATCCTCACATATTCTTTTTGTTTGTTCTATTTTTCAGTTTTGTGACCCACCACACACTCGCAGTGAATCCACATTCTGGGGCCTTCCTACCACGGAGCTGACACAGCAGCTTCAGAGGCTCTCACTCGGACACACAGCTCCTCCAGAGCATGAGCAGAGGATCTCCGGAGCTCAGCATGTCTGAAAGCAGCTTCAGACAATGAGAGGAGAACAAGAAGGAGCAGAGGTGAGGACAAGGTCGCGGAAAAGGAGGCCATGAACCAAGTCAGTCTGAGCTGTCAATCGTCTGAGCTCGTTGTTTTTCAGTCACTAGGGCAGAGACTGTTAATAAAGATGGACGACGCGTCTGCACTTCCTCCCACTATCCAGAGATGAAGCCAAAACATACCACACACCAACTCCACCATCTTGCACCGATGAAATCATTTGGAGTCAGAGTCTGTGCAGTAGCCACAATATCCTCCTCCTCATCCCCCCCCTCCGTTACACTCAGTTTTTTATTTGTATTTTCTCTAAATTTCTTTCTCTCATTTTTTTCCATTGATTAAAAAAGCGTAAATGTTTTTTACCCACCTCACACAAAGTATAATGAACCGGTTAAAAAGAAGAATCCCAGAGGGAAACAGCCTTGATGGTGTTTTGTTAACTTTCAGGTGTAAAGAGATGTTTACTAGTGTGGATGATTTGGACTGAGGTTTTGACTCATTGACCCGTCAGTTATCAGCCTCTAGAGGGCAGTAGGTGTTCAGGACCACTGTGTGTGAGTGTGTGTGTGTGTCTGTGGACTTTCATCACACATACAAACACACACACACTCACACAGAAGGCACCTGTTGAGAACAGAGCTGCAGTTTGACAACTGACAACTCAATAGAGCCCACAGGCTGCTGTGTGTGTGTGTGTGTGTGTGTGTGTGTGTGTGTGTGTGTGTGTGTGTGTGTGTGTGTGTGTGTGTGTGTGTGTGTGTGTGTGTGTGTGTGTGTGCGTGTGCGTGTGCGTGTGTGTGTGTGTGTGCGTGTGCGTGTGAGATCTGACCTCTGGAGTTTTAACTGTGTAAAAAAACACATGAAAGTTAGAAATAATAAAAGTTTCAATTCTAATAATAATAATAATAATAATAATAATAATAATAGTTTATTTCATAAGCTGATCATTTTACACAAACAGTTGCAAAACCTGCATGAAAAAGTTTCTACAAATTAAAAAGTGTATTAAATGAATTGTAGATAATACATTTTATTCTGGTTGTTTATAATTCATAACTCACTGAAATTAACTTTCTCTGTTTTACTTTGTGTCAACATCAAAATAAAACAAACTCAATTTATACATGTTTCACATTGTCACAAACGCAGACGATATGAAAATGTGCATTTCAGCCACATTAAATCAACATTAGTAATTACATGTCGATAAAACAGCTATAATATTTACAGACGCTAACAACTGCACGTTTTAGCAAATTAACTATGATTTATTTAGTTGAACTCACCTCTGGGTCCATTTAGTGTCTGTTCTGGAGCTTCCACTCTTACCTGCAGGACACGATGCTTCACTCACATCAGATCACAACATTGAGGTGAAATTGTTTTTTTCCAACAACTGTCTCCAGAGTCAAGACTGAACGTCAAAGTTTCTAACTTGTGTAAACTGATCATTTTCCAGATGATCCATCAGGTAGCGGCTCGGTTCTCTTCCCTCCTGGGCAGATGTGAGTTTTAGTCCTAATCTATGAAAATCAACACGCTGAAACTCGAGTTCTTGCCGAGAGACACGATCCATCACGGTCGACTTTATCTGTTTTGCAAAAGTTCCGTTTATCATTTAATTATCTGTTTTGACAGTTGGGCATGTTGGTGAGTTCAAAGACAGTCCAGTGTCCGGGTTCTTAAAAACAAATGTTACCATGTCAGATGATCTCTATTCTTGTGTTTCTTATGTCGGAAGGTTCAGCAAGTTAGATTGTTCACATTCTACCTGTACAGATGATTTAGTTTATTAATCATTGTTTTATACACAAACATAAACTTGGATCGACCAGGACAGGACGATCATCAGGAAATACACAACAAAAAGAAAACCGCATGCATCAGTGACATGTTTCCAGTTTCTGACACAAATAAAAAACAGACTGAAGCTTGTGGGTGAAATAAAGCTCCAACATGCTCAGAACAGAATCATGAATCATCTAGAAAACTGTCAGACAGAGAAGATACTACATGGTCTTTTACTGGAGGTAGTCTCAAGCTTTTTAAGTTTGATTTATTGAAGTTAAAGGACAAAGGGAACAAAATGTATTTATTAAAACCTTATTTAAAGTCATTTTCTCTCTTTATCTGAATATGTTTCCTTCATCAAAGTGACGACAGCAAACAGAAGGTGAACAAATAGGAAAGAAATTCAACCTCAATTCTAAATAAAGTTGGAAACTTTGGCTCTGACAGTGAATCAGTCAAACCGAACCGCTCCATCTATTTCTCTCCCTCCGTCAGAAATGAAACAGATGTTCTAACTGTAAACACACGGAACAGAAGTCATCTCTCAACGTCTTCACCCCGACTCCTCACGTCTGTTTCCTGGGATTCTTTGGCAACGAGACGTGACAAACGGTGAACATTAGCGGTGGAGCTGTCACACAGACTTAATTAATCAGACTGATTTCATGCAGCAGAAGTACAGCGATTTGAAAAGATTGCAGTGCACGTTCGAGGAGTTTTCAAGGAGTTTCTGATGGTGAAAGTGCAGAATATTTTTCTTCCAAATTGCAAGTAGAGAGGCGTGCTATATCAGTGCCTGAATTTCCATTTTGCACTTCAATCATTTCAGCTGATAGTTAGTTACAGAAGGGGGGGTCAACAGGTAGTCTCAGGTCGACAGTCGAACCAGGGGTGAGAAACCATATTCAGGATAATGTTAAGAGGGCAACATGAGTGACAGGTCAGGGGGTCAAGGGTCATCACACTCAGGGTAAGACGGAGAATATTTGCTGGTTCAATCAAAAAATGTCAAACTGAATGTTGAAATCTACTTAACAGATTCTAATCAAACGTCTTTACCTGAAAGCAGCAGCTGGATGAGAGTGAGTCTGATGTGTGAGTGTGAACATCAGAAAGTTTCCTCCTTCTCTCCCTGAACGTCTGTTCTCTGTGACTCTGCTGAGTGGGTTCCATCTCCTGTGAGAAGAACTGACTGAGAGTCAGCTTCAACTGTCACAACCAGCTCCAGCTGAAGAGTGAAGCTGAACTGAGATCAGTTAAAAACACTCTGAAGTTATTAACAACCAGAGTTTATCTCCAACATTCAGCAGGAAACTGTTAAAACATGAAGAATTCTGAACAGTTTGGTGGATTTGTTGCAGCTGCAGCTCTTCAGGTTCGGGTCCAAACAAAAGATAAATCTAAGTACACCTCAAATAAATATATCTCAAAATTGAGACTGTTTTGAAATTGGTCAGCACCTCGATACAAAGGCTCCACACGCTCTACTGTTTCTGGCTCCAAATGAAGTTACCGCCACAAGATGTCGGCAACAGTGGGAGGAAGTGGATTTGCATCATCGGATCATGTAGGCCTCTATATGTGAAGACATGTATCTGCAAAGGAATCCTAAACGTGATGTGTTAGGACGATAAGATGGATGAGATGAGAGAAATCATGCAGGACCTGGACAACAGCCTTAATAATAGTAATAACAATACTGATTATATATAAATATATACATATAATGTGTGTTAATTTTGCTGCCGTCTTAATGGCGTGTTGTTATCCACAGTCTGTGTTGGCTTCCAGATGTCTTCTCTCAGTTTTGATCGTGAAGATGAAGATGAGGATGACTGCTCTGACTAAACAGATGAGATGAAACTAAGACGGCGGTGAAGTTAAAGAGCTTCTGAAAGCTTTCTCTAGTCCGGACCTCTCGACTCAAACACATAACTACTGTTGCTGAATTCTGGCGCTTTCAAACCTGCAAAATGACACCGAGAGCCCCCAGAGGAGAAGAGCCCAGCGTGCAGCGGAAAACAAGGTGACATTTGTTCATGATTGGCTGATTGACGCAGGAGAGTTTATTGTTGTGCAGCCAGTTGGACAAATAGCTCCCGCTAAAAACTTGGCTCTCAAGGAGACAGCTGTATCGGAGAATGCGGCTCGTGCCAACTGTGGTAAAAATCTGTGTTCTCCGTGGAGTTTCACTGAGGACGTGTTAGTGTGAATTTGTGCCCTACGCCCCCGTCTGCAGGCGCACTCTGAGCCTCTCAGCTCTAAACAGCATCCAGACTAATTCACAGGGAAGCTGCTGCCGCTGAGGTGCAACACAAAGCTAAAAAAAAGAACAGTTTCCTGTTATTGAAGCTGTTTATTCTTCACGTGGAAACATGTGCTGCAGAAAACAGAGCCAGGAACAAAAAGCTCGCACAAAACTACTGATGTCACGAGAGAGGATGTAGCATCTCTTGTGCAGCTAAAACCACAGCAGAGGAGGAATCAAACTTGTGACCTCCACCCGCAACAGGACCAGCTAATGATTCCCTGTCAGTGCGTTTGAGCAGCAGCTCGTCTGAACCCCACCGCCGCCCCTCCCCGACTCCTCCTGCGGTGCCCCACCGAGCCCGGAGCAGCCGGTGTCAAAGTAAGCCGTCAGCCGGATGAATGGCCTGCAGCCTTTTGTTCTCCCTCCGCTATTAAGAAAGACCACGATGAAATATTATTATTCTGCTGCTTCGAAATATGTCAGATTAAATCGTTACCTTCGCTGAGCCGCACACAAAAGGCACAAACACTGAGGCACTTCACAGGCAAAGTCCAGGATGTTTTTTTTTTAGTTTCCTGAAATATTATTATAAAACCATTGTTAAACTGCTCAGCAAAGCGACAGCTTAAATCACCACCTTCAGCGGCGGAAAAATAAAAAGCGCAAATGTGCCGGCGAGATTTAAAGTGCGGAGTAATTTGAGCTTTTGAATCGCGCCAGCAGCAGGTTGCTCGACTGCATAACCCAGGCTAACATGACCTCGGAGACTGCAGTTTGAATTTTACATCCCCCCCCCCCCCCGCAGCAGCACAGATAACAACAGTTTAAGCTTTTTAAGAGTCACAAGGGACACAGAGATAACGTCTTTCTCTTGAGCCACGATGAGATACGTCTCAAAAATATCCAGCTGAAGGAAGTGGATGGTTCTGAGAGAGGAGGCTTGATGTATCAGTTGACGAGTCGGTGTCTGACGATTCTGTTCAAATCAGATGGTTAAAAAATTGATTTAAAACAAGTTAAATTCTAAATAGAAGATGAACAATGTGCCTCCACTTCCTCCCACTGTCCAGAAGGAATCCAAAACATCTTTGATACTGGAGCCACCATCTTCGCGAGTCAGCTGTCAATCATGACGTCTCAGCCCGTTTGTCATCTAATAACTAATTAAAACCAAACTGATCTTTTTTTTATTTGCCCCATTTACCCATGTGCTTAAATGGAGGAGGCTTTATGACATATACTGCAGCCAGCCACCAGGGGGCTATCCAGATGTGTTGGCTTCACTTTTACGGAGATTTCATGTCTTCAAACTTTATTTACAGTCTATGATGCAAACAGTTTGTATCAGGAGCCGTTTGAGAGAAAGCTGAACAAAATCTGAAACAAAGACGAAACGCTCAAAACGAAATGATCGGGGACTTGAATGAAGACAAGAAAGAAATTGTCCCTCATCATCATCAGCAGAATCCAAGATGGACACCAACTTTAATAAAACACAGGCTGTGTTTAAAGTAATAGGGATTCGGAAACTTTGGTACCAAGTCCATGCCAAATTCTAAAAACGTCAGAGTATTTTTAAGTTTTTTACAGGTACCGAACAATCCCGACCCGCAGCTGCAGGACAGTTGGCGCCGCAGGCCGCGTCGCTCTCCGGTGTCCTTGTACCGCGCCGTATTACCCTGCCGCATGGCCGCATGGCCGCATGGCCGCCCTCCTCGCTCCCCCGCTGACCGCCGCTCTCTTTGCACGTTGCCGCTGAACACAAAGATAAGGGAGAGAAAAAGAGCCGCATGCGGTACAACTTCCATGTTCCGTGTAAAAATAAAGAAACAGATCATGTGTTCAGTCTGAGGAGGAGAGAGAAGCTACTGATTTAAACTTGACATGTCGGTGCAGCTCAAGAGCAGCAGAATAATAATATTTCAGCTCGCTCTTCATAACAGCAGAGAGAGAGAGAGAGAGAGAGAGAGAGAGAGAGAGAGAGAGAGAGAGAGAGAGACAGAGGGAGAGAGGGAGAGAGAGAGAGAGAGAGAGGAGAGAGAGAGTAGACCATTCATGTTGCATGATGGGTAGTTTGACACTGGCTGCTTTTCTGCTCAGTACAATGTTTCCACCCAGAGACGACTGGGGCGCACACACACACACACACACACACACACACACACACACATGCACACACACACACACGCACACACACACACACACACACAAGACTTGTAAATCTAAATCTATACAAGCAGGTGTATGTTCTTTGCAGGAGATGCTAACGTATGCTAACACACACACACACACACACACCTGCCTGTCACTGTGTGTTGAGCGAGTTGATGAGGAGCATTTAAAGCTCGCTCTCTTGACACACACGCCTCATCTGCACTGACAGCCAGCAAGCTATTATTACCAGACACACACACACACACAGGTATGCACATCAAACTGACAGCTCAGCTATTAACCCCCGGCCCTGACTGAACCCTCATATACATCACAGCAGGGCATCTGTGTGTGTGTGTGTGTAAGTGACTGACTGACTGACTGACGGACTGACGGCGGGTGTCAGTCCCTCTGCAGCTGCACTGCATAAAAACAAGATGAAAAGCAGTCGACCAAATGAGCAGCGTTGCCGCGGCCGCCAGTTGGAAATGCCACCTTGAGCCGAAGTGATGCCTCCAGACGGGGCTCACTTGGGTCATCGTTTCCACACCTGAGGTCGGGTGCGTGTCGTAGCCTGCATCAAGATGCTTTGAAATCAGGACTCTGTTGCTAAGCAACAACAAAGATGGAGGTGTTTTTGTTCCCTTTTCAAAAAAACAGTGAATGGGATTTGGAGTTGTTTCATGTTTTAACAAAGTGCGGAGACAACAGAGATGGCAGCTCACACATTCTCACTGAGTTCAGTCTGTGGTGGACGCTACAGTTTACAAATGGTCCCTGAACACATGCAGGCAATCGTCAGAAGTTACATTTTATAGATAATCCCTAAAGGTCTCACACACAAGCTTCTGGTGGATGCTACAGCGACGTGTTCCCTCAACACTTCACACGCAGGCGGACCGTGGGAACATCAGACCTTTCAGGGACATGGAGTCAGAGCAAGATGTCAGCGGCCCGATGCTCGATAAACTCGATCTGTCGTTTTAGAGGAAACTTCTCAAGTTGTCTTCTGTCACGTGAGATTGAATCTTTGCTGTGCAGTCAGCAAACAGAGGATTGAGCTTTATATATATGAACAAGTGCAGAAAGAATGGGTGTTATATTAAAAAGCACAAGTTATGAGACCACTGCTGAAACGTGAGCAGCTTTTAGCTTCTACTTCTTTACCAAACCCGCTCTTCGAGGAAGCCTCTCCAGTCACTTCTCACTACTTCTCTGCTTCGGCTTGTTTTTATTCCTCTGATATTTAAAGACGCAGCGTGACGAGTGTTTTAAAAAGCCTTCTTGCTTTGACAGCCTGCCAAACGCTCGCACACAACCCAAATATAAACTGGATATATTCTTGCCTGCACGTTCTCTGAAGAGTCTGCACGCTGAAATTTAATTACCTTATTATTGTATTTTTTTTTTTGTCATCATCAGATGTAGTTTACTTCTCCCATCACTTCATTGTTCCGTGCAGAGGCTGAACACGTTCAACGGGCCACTAATTACAGCAGGGAACTGATTAGAGCTGAGTGGTCACCACATTAACAGCTAATCGAGCGCTAATGTCTGAGAAGGAGACAGCTCCATGTTTGATTAATGAGACAGCTAGCTTAGTGTTGTTGCTGCTATAGAGGGGGTGTGCACACAGACACACAACCAAGATGACAAGTCACAAAAACTACACACAGAAAGTAGACAAGACAATTTAAAACAACAGAGAGCCGAGTGCTTTGGTTTGGCTGCTCAAGTGACAAATGTTATCATAAAATACACAAACACACACACACACACACACACACACACACACACACACACGCACACACACACACACACACAGTTTCTCCACAAACTTGAATCTTGTTGAACTTAAAACAACAAAGTCCACATGCAGCAGGCTTCCCCCGTTAACTGGGGTCCGTCCCTTCTGTTACTGCTTGCTTTTTATTTATTTATCTATTTTAATTTACAAGACATATGTTATATTTTGTTAAATAAATATAAATATTAGCTGTTCAAGGCTCATGTTGGCCAGGAAGCGGTTGAAAGTGTTGAATTAGCTGTTGTGTAGTGGACGTTGACGTGTTATCGAAGGCAGCAGCTCTCGTCTCAACCAACAGGAGAAACACTAACATCATCTCGGTTTGAGAAGCTTTGCCTGAGTAACCCACAGATTTACTGCCTCACAGCGATGATCTCAACAGAAGCTGCTTCACACATGAACTCACTGGGAAGCTGCCACACATTGTCCTGCTGCTTCCTCACATGGACTCAGTCAAAACGTCCAGAGCAACTGACTCGGACATTTGTGTTGTCACATACAGAACCTGCAGAACATGTCAGGAACATGTCAGGAACATGTGAGGAACATGTCAGGAACATGTGAGGAACATGTCAGGAACATGTCCGGAACATGTGAGGAACATGTCCGGAACATGTCAGGAACATGTCAGGAACATGTCCAGTGAAGCTATTACTGTAAATTATACACAAGTTTAACTATTTACCCTCCATCAGATTGTGTTAAGACGCTGTGAACAACATGTCTTTATGTGTTTAGAGGATTAAACAACACGTTAACTCTTCTCCACAGTATTTACATGTTGTTTAAGAGCCAGGAAACACTCTTCACGTGCACCGGTCATGTGGTGTAAACAGGAAGCAGATGAGAGTCCACTTTAACAACAGCTCTGGCTCAGGAACTGAGAAAATCCTTATGAAAGAACTTGAACCTGTAACCAGGCCGAGCCGCTCCAAGATTAATCTTAAAACATTTGATCTAGTTAGATGATATAAATAATATATTTCCCAATAACAATTCACCCTATGGTAAAAAAATATATTGGAAAATGGAAAAAAGGCAAAGATACGAGACTGTCTTTATTATTTTCAGACTGGAGGAACTACACATCCCATAATCCATTGTGGTTGATCCCTTTCCAACTACTTCCAGCTGCTTTTTGTTAAATAATCCTTGTTGTAGTTTGGACTTGTTTCCACTTCCTCCCACTGTTCAGACACGACACCAGTATATCTCAGACATGAACGCTGCCATCTTGGATCGAAGTCCCGCCCACACATGCACTCGACCAATTGCAAATCGGTCTCAGCTGTCAATCATGACCATTCACCTTGTTTTTAAATGATCAGAAACATAAACACTTGAACAGACTTGAACATCAGTGTGATAAGACCTATCTAAAATCTTTGGGTTTTTAGTTTGGTCCATGTCCCATCTGCCAACATGGAGGGTAAATAGTTAATCTCTATCTTTATGGACAGTCTTTGGATTGAATATTAGATTTTTCTTCCTTCAGATGTGATATAAACGTCTCATATTAACCCTCCTCTCCTGCTCACCTCCATCTCTTCGAACTCAAGGTGCCCTGGATGATACAGTACCGCTGTGGCAGATATCACCTGGATCGTGCAGCCCGACCCGGCAGACCACACCCAGAGCCGCTCAGCTACTTAACCACTTAGCAGCAGATTAGTGAAGTCGTCAGGTAACTGAGGAGGCAGAGCGATATGTGGGTCTTTACACAAAGAGCTCCAGTGTGAGCGCTCGGTGCTCGGATAGTCCAACTGCTGCACAGACCTGGAGGAGACCAACACTGGAGCTGTCTCTGCAGAGAGAGGGGGGGAAGGATTAACCAGTGACAGGAAACCAGGTTATCAGTGATTGATTTCACAGTAAAGCTCGAGCAGAGGAACGACGAGGTGCAAAAGAAATTTAAAGTTGACGTCCTTTGGTTTCACAGCAAACCCCTGCAGAGAGAGTTCAGGTTGTAGAAACACCGACAGTTCATAAATCTGCCTCATGGTTCACTCCCTCTTAAAGGCTCACTCCACCCAAATGAAACCAAGCTTATTCTGCTGGTATCGATCCAGGTTTCTCATTCTGCTGAAACTTGTGGATTATCAGAGTTTCTATTTTCAGTTTGGTTTGTTTCGATTTTATTATTTTGTAGAAAACACTCAGTTAAAAAAAAAATCATAAAAAGAATAGAAACATTCTTGATGCATGATTTTTATCCACATTTCCTCAAAGTTAATTTATTATGTGTGAACTTTGTCAAATCCTGCTGACAGAAGCTCTGGACCAATCAGGAGTCAGTGTCAGCTGTCAATCATCACGTCTCAGTCTGCTCTTATATCATCAAATAACTGATTCAAACCAAACTGATCAGAAACTCTTGAACAAACATCAGAGAGATGAGAACGAGCTGAAACGACAGAAACATCTTGACAAACATTTATTTAACATCTAGTTTTAGTTTTTTAGTTTTTTACACTTCCTGCTAATTTGTGCCTTTGTCGTGATGTGTGTCGGTTCAGAGACGCTCAGAAGTTTCATCAGAAGAAAGAAGGTAAAACAGGAAACGACAGAAGACGTAAAAAAACATTTCCACCTCCTCTTCGTCTCTCTCCTCCTCTTCCTCCTGGTCCATCAATAAAGGTGTTGATGGGAGAAGACGGATAAAACGAGAGACTCAAACACATGAACACAATCTGTCACACTCCTAAATATACCTCCAACACTCCCTTGATTCCTACCTCCTTTCCTCCTCTTCCTCCATCTTTCAACCTTCCCTCTCTTCACTCCCTCTGAATTTGTTACGTCTCCTGGATGTTTGAGCTTCACTGTGCAGTGAAGCTCAAACAAAGTGCTCCTGCGCCCGCTGTCGCTCGGACGTTACCTTCAGGATTTTTGTGTGAAAAATTGGTCCAACGTGCGAAGTTAACGTGAAACTCAAAGGTTCAGGTAAACTTTTAGAGAACTGACATTGGTCCGTGTCCCGTCTGCTGACATGGAGTAGCCACCAGGGGGCGATCAAGATGCTTTGACTTTACTTCGTGTTGTGCATCTCTATTTACAGTCTGTGAATCTTTGTGTAATTTCATCTTTCGTTAACAGCTGAGGATCAGTGACTTTCAATTTCTCTTGCTCTTTTCAACCCCCCCCCCCCCCCCACACACTCTCTCTCTCTCCTCCCTTCCTCCCCTTACCCCCCTCCTCTCCACCCCCACCTGAGGCTGGCTGTCAATCAGAGATGTAGAGGGGGGTAAGGAGGAGACAGATGGAGGTGAAGGAGGAGGCCTTGGTGCTGCTGGCACTGTGAGCGTCTATATGTGTCTATATATACTGTGGTGAATATACAGACGACTGCAGATGGAGATGAGATGGAGGTCACGCCTGTCTGTCTCTCTGTTTCCTGTCTGTCTGCATGTGTCTGTCTGTCCGTCTGTCTGTGAGCTGCAGCTCTGAACAGTATGGCAGACATACATTTATGTTCTTCAAGCACTGAAAAGGGGAAAAGTCTGAGAACATCTTGTGATTTCTGGTCTTCTTCCTGTTCCACGTGACGAGCCCCTCCTTCCTCTCTGGCCCCTCCCCCTTCTGTTACGTTGCCAAGGTGCCGACGTGATAAACTGTGTCTCAGGGTTTGATCCCTCGCAGGACGTGGTCCATGCGGCTCGTGGAGGACGCAGGCTTCATAGGCCACGTAGACCACAAAGGCCCAAACAGCAGGAGATGGTTTGGACTACAGGGGATTTCTGTGAGAAAGTTTTAATGCCACCTGGTTTTTTAACGTGTGCTGTTGTGTTGAGTTGAAGCGTGAAACTCAAGCATCCAACGCCTCATCACACCGGCCAAGTCTGAGGTCGACCCGGTGAGCGTGGTCGCACCGGACAGAGATCCCTCCTTTAATGCTTTGAGTTCAAATCAAATCTGTAATCAAACCATGAGATTCCCAAAGGTTCCCACTGACAACAAGCTTTTCTAACCTCTGACATTTGACGTCTGTGGTCTCCTGTCAGTGAATCATTCAACAGAGTCCCTCACACGCAGCAGAATCATTTTAATATCAAGATTAATGAATGTGAATCACTGGTGTTTCAAAACATCAGATCTCCATTTCACAACACACACACACACACACACACACACACACACACACACACACACACACACACACACACACACACACACACACTCTATCTCTCTTATCTGCTCGAAACTCCTGCCTCCACGAGCAGTTCATCTCCATCACCTTCACTCCACCTGTTTCACCTGACGCTGGTACTCAGTGTCTCTCAGGGCCGCCGGAGACAAACAACCGTTCAGACGCAGTTAGCCGAACCTCGATCTGCACGTGGGAGGAGGTCTGAGGAAACACGACGAAAGGAGACGTGAAACGTGCAAACTTCACACAGAGAGAACAGGGATTCAAACCAGGAACCTGCTGTGGTGCAGACGACTTTATTTAAATGAACTTTGAATCTTTGGATCCAACGATCGAGTCACTGTGAATATTACAAACAGAGGCGGTTTGTATCATTAATACAGAAATACAGAATACTGTAAAAGATTTCATCAGGTTCAGGCTTAGGTACGTTTATAAGTGTGTGTGTGTGTGTGTGTGTGTGTGTGTGTGTGTTACCAGCTGTTCCTGCATGTGTATGTTATCTTCTGAGTGTGTGTTTATTCTACAGGGTGAATTTCAGACTGTGCAGGTCATGTTCGTCCAAATCTTCCTTCAGCTCAGATCACTGAGAAAATAAACTCTGAGAGCGTTTATTATTCCTGACCTGCCAGCTGTGTGTGTGTGTGTGTGTGTGTGTGTGTGTGTGTGTGTGTGTGTGTGTGTGTGTGTGTGTGTGTGTGTGTGTGTGTGTGTGTGTGTGTGTGTGTGTGTGTGTGTGTGTGTGTGTGTGTGTGTGTTGAAATCTCTCCAGCTTTAAAGCTGTTGAACTTGGCCAACCTCCACAAATCAATTTGTCTTCTCCGTCACTCCTCCTCTCCAAACTCTTTTCCTCTTTATTCATCATCTCACTCTCCTCCTCCTCTTGCTCCCCCTCCTCTTCCTCCCCCTCTTCTCTCCATCTTTACCTGTCCTTTCCTCTCCTCCCTGTTGTGACTCTTTTCCTCGTAACTGACACCAGAGCAGTTTATTTAAACAACACTTTGCGTTAACGGCGTCACGGAGCCAAAGAAAACGTCGGCAGAAGAAGTCATAACACAGAAAGTAGAGATGAAGAGTTCATGAGGAGTTGTGAGAAAAACCAGAAACAGCAAACATGTTTTCAAAGGGATGTTTGAGGGTTAAGACCTGGTCTTAGTGTTAGTGATAGTGATAGTGTTAGTTAGTGTTAGTGTTAGTTAGGTTTAGGTTAGGGGTTAGGGGCTAGGGGATGCATTATGCCAATTAGTGTCCTCACAACTATGGAAAGACAAGTGTGTGTGTGTGTGACTATGTATGCTCTTATCACCTCTGCCTCTTACACACTGCACCTCAGGCCGACACACACACACACACACACACACACACACACACACACACACACACACACACACACACACACACACACACACACACACACACACACAGTGAGAGCACAGATGGCCTCACATTCATGTCTCCTGCCAAACAGATGGACCTGGCTGGATTCATTCAACGATGGACACATGCACACACACACACACACACACACACACACACACACACACACACACACACACACACACACACACACACACACACACACACACACACACACACACACACTGTCACAAGCATGTACACAGTGATTTATTACAACACACACACACAAACACACAAAGAAACCTTCTTATTAACCGCAGTGTCGTGGATTTCACACACTAACACACACATTCACACTTACATACACACACACTGCTTCACACACAGTGGCTGTTCTCCAATGCTTGGTGCCCTCAGTCTGTCCTAACACACACAGACACACACACACACACACACACACACAGACACACACACACACACACACACACACACACACACACACACACACACACACACACACACACACACACGCTCCGAGGCAGTGGCGTCTGTCCAATCGCTGTGCCCTCAGTGTGTCTCTGTGAGTCGGAGATGTGAAGTCTAATTAACAGAACAGCATCAATATTGATGAGGGCCATTTTATTCTGTCTATTCCCAGTCCTGCTATTAAATTCACTTAAGTTTCACTTCCTGTTCGTAAACACCATGCAACGAAGCAACAGGGTCAGAGGTCAACGCAGCCTCGGTCTTCTTCTAGGATTTTAACTGTTCATCACGCTGGATGTCTGACTTTCGGGGGGGGGGGGGGTCCCCACTAACACACCTGAAAACACACGTCAACTGACCGTTCACGTACACTGGTCATGTGGTGTAAACAGGAAGTCGACTCTGCAGCTGGTTGCTTAGTGACAAACCAGGAACAGCGATGGTGAAAAGTACGATCAGGGATTTTTTCTTTTCCTGGAGCGACGACGAGTTGGAACGGTTACTGACAAGATTCAGACCTGAAGCTGAGTCCATACATGTTCCTCACATGTTCCTCACATGTTCCTCACATGTTCCTGAAAGGTTCTATGTGTGAGAACAAATGTCTGATTCAGCTGCTCTGGAAACTTTCTGGACATTTTCCTGCAGCCTCCGAGGGAAAATGTGTGTAAAATGTCAGAGTGAGTCCATGTGAGAATACAAATGTCCCAGCTCCACCTGAAGGCAGCAGCTGTGTGCTCCACTGACCAAAACGAGAGCTGATCTCAGAAGATCCTTTAAAACTTACAGGAGGAAATACAAACAAACAACCCCCGCCCTCAGCACCTAACTCCACCCGTCTGGGCGTGGAGGCAGATCAAAACAAACCACAGATGCTGTTGCTCTCAGCTCAGGACTCGTGCTACATGGGCTGTCGAGGTGTTGAGCTGTTGAGTCTTTGGTTTGATACCATCCAGAGGGTTTCCCATAATCCATCAGCAGTGCACTCACACACACACACACACACACACACACACACACACACACACACACACACACACACACACACACACACACACACACCTTTAACACACTCACCGTCCATCCGTCAGTGTCCCTCGTCTCGAGGGACAGATCTGAGGTAATGGAGAACGATGAGGAATTAGCAACGTTTGCTTTTTTAACAGATTGGCTGCAGCTAGCACACACAAACACACACACACACACACACAAACACACACACACACACGCACATAAATCATGACTGATAATCACTGAACACTAAAAACATCAGTGATATAATTAGAACATGCGCAGCAACAAATTCAAACTTCAACACACACTCTGCTCTTCAAGCTGCTAAACTGTGTTTGTGTCCATAGCAACATGAACACATCAGTCACTCACACACACACACACACACACACACACACACACACACACACACACACACACACACACACACACTGAGTTCTTCAGTGTCTTCGTGTCAGATGATTCAGAGGTTTTGTACGTTCAGATGTTTCTGGCTGGTTTAGTTTTTCCTCCTCTGGTGAATTGAATATATTTAGATTCTGGTTGAGATTTATTTATTGATGAATTGATTTTGATTCAGTCAAACAGCCTCTGACACAAAGTGATGAACGATCAGTGCGGACGCAGCCTCAGACCTCAGGTGTGTTACTGTGTATTTAAATCTGTGTTGGGTGTTGTTCAGGCTGTGGTGTGAACGGAGGGTCATGTCTCCAATGAAATCCATGTTTTAACACTGTGTGTGTGTGTGTGTGTGTGTGTGTGTGTGTGTGTGTGTGTGTGTGTGTCTGTGTGTG
Source organism: Hippoglossus hippoglossus (assembly GCF_009819705.1). Taxonomy (NCBI): domain Eukaryota; kingdom Metazoa; phylum Chordata; class Actinopteri; order Pleuronectiformes; family Pleuronectidae; genus Hippoglossus; species Hippoglossus hippoglossus. Next base: position 776,136 of record NC_047172.1, on the reverse strand, counting down.
TGTGTGTGTGTGTGTGTGTGTGTGTGTGTGTCTGTGTGTGTGTATCAGAGGGGGTGTTCAGCTAATTGCAGTGTGTTGATTGATGTGCTGAGACTGGAGGAAAGATGAGAACAACCTGCAGTATTCACTTTCAGGTTGGATTGTGTGTGTGTGTGTGTGTGTGTGTGTGTGTGTGTGTGTGTGTGTGTGTGTGTGTGTGTGTGTGTGTGTGTGTGTGTGTGTGTGTGTGTGTGTGTGTGTGTGTGTGTCGGAGCGCTGCGTCCTGTCGGGTCAGAGTTCATCGCTGCCGGGAATCAAACTGAAAGTTTCCCTGAAATCGAACATCAGGGTTTAGTCTGTGTCGTCGGCTCAGACTATAAACTGAAGATGGAAATAGAAGCAAAGAACAAACAGTTTTTAGATTCAGTGACATCGAGAGTGTTTGTGTGTTTTATGAAAACACGTGAGGAAGGAGAGAAGGAAAGGAAGTAAGGAAAGGTGATAAAGGAGAGAGGAAAAGGAAGCAAGGAGAAGTGGATAAAGGAGAGAAGGAAAGGAAGTAATGGGAGGTGAGGAAGCAGAAGAGGAGGAAGGACAGAAGGAAAGGAAGTAAGGGGAGGTGAGGAAGGAGAAGAGGAGGGAGGATAGAAGGAAAGGAAGTAAGGGGAGAGGAGGAAGCATTTAGCTTTTTTTTTTCAGGTTTCCCTTCTTCATCACTTCCTCCCTTCCCTGCTTTGCTCTTCCTTTCTTCTTCCCCCTCAACCTCTTCCCTTCCTCCCTCTCTTCCTTCCTCTCTTCCTTCCTCCACTTGTTCTATTTTCCCTCCAGGACCTTTCCCTCCTTTCCCTTCCTCCCTCTCTTCCTCCCTCCCTCCTCCCTCCCTCCCTAGTGGAGGATTAGTGTTCCTCTGCCTGTTGAACATGTCGGAGGAGAAACGGAGGATAAGAGGATTAACAGACTCTCTCTCCGCTCTGTGGGACATTCCTCCACACAAATCCTCTTCTCTCCTTTACTTTCTCACGTCCACGTTTTAAATATATACGGTCAAACAGCGTGTTGGTAAAAGTTTAAATGACGTCATCAAACATCTTCGTACAGGAGATGAAGATGAAGATGAAGATGAAGAAAATGTCAAGTTGAGAATATGTGATATAAATAATAAAAAAAGAACGTTGTGTGAAGGAAAGCGAATGCACGCACAACGAGGGCGGGACCTCGTCAACACTGCGACTGATTTCTATTGGTCGTGAATATTTTAAACAGAGCAGAAGGAAAAAATCTGCAGAAACTAACAGAATTTAACTTTATTATAACAAAACTTCATTTCAAGTCGTTGAAACATAACTTTGTTTAACCATTTAATAACAGAACTGTATTTAACTTTATTTTGACAAAGCTTTATTCAACTTTATTTAACTTTATTCAACTTTATTCAACTTTATTTAACTTTATTTAACTTATTTAACTTTATTCAACTTTATTTAACTTTATTTAACTTTATTCAACTTTATTTAACTTTATTTAACTTATTTAACTTATTTAACTTTATTCAAATGTATAACTGAACTTTATTCAACTTAATACTAACAGAACTTTATTTAACTTTATTAGGTAAAAGCTTTTTTTGACTAACAGGTTGAAGGCTAAATCAGCTCGTGACCTTTGACCTCTTCATATTCTCCGTGAACGTGACTTTAAGACAAACAAAACTCCGACTGCCTGACACGTGACGAGCGTTTAACCATCAGAGGAACCTCGTCCTGACGGGAGCGTCTCCGTCCGACTGAGCGTCTCACACACATGGAGCTTGTTATTCCAGCCCTGACGTGGAGGATGTGACGAGGAAAGAAAAGAAGAAACAACAGCTCACCTGCAAACACAAGAGTGTGTGTGTGCACTTCCTCCTCACAGCCAATCAGAGGCGGAGCTGGGCTGCCAGCGGTGAGAGAGACAAAGCTGCTAATTAGTGGATTGGGCGATCAGCAGGTCAGATGCACGGCAGGAAACAACAAACACACACACACACACACACACATCTACCTGCTGTGTCTTTGGACTGATGTGTTTCCTGTGTGTGTGTGTGTGTGTGTGTGTGTGTGTGTTGACAGGACAAACGGTGGAATCTTCCTTTAATCAGAGTCAGCAGGTCAGCAGAGGTTAATCAGTTTTTTCCTAAAAGACTTTAAGCTGCTTCGTCCTCTTTTCTTTCTTCTGTCTTTCAGGATCGAACCCGTGAATGTGTCCGACCGCCGCCGCTCGTCACGCAGACACAGTGAGTGTATGTGAACGGTCATGTGACCTGTGTGTTCAGGTGTGCTAGGGCCACAAATGTTTCAATCTGATAGCGAGGAGGTGAATTATTATTTTGAATGTAAACCGGCTTCGTAGAGAAGTGCATCCTTGATATGTTGATTAGAAAACTCAAATGATTCTGAGGTTTAAGGGAAACTTGAACAGGGACTGAGCTCCTGGTGGAGGATTCAGATTTCACACTCGTGTTATAATCCTGAAACGATTTGAATCATCACCACAGAAACTTTCTTTTATTTGAAATACTGAAAATACAGTCAGGTAATATATGATACTATTAAAAATAAATAAACATAAAAACTGATGTTGAAAAACATAGGGAGTGATGATGACGTGATTTTCTCATATTAAACTAAACAGCAAATCAACCTAGCTACCCCCCCCCCCCCCCATCACACACACACACACACACACACACACACACACACACACACACACACTCTACCTCCTTCACTGAACGGCAGCAATCTGCAAATCTGTCACTTTTCACCACAGGTAGCGATATAATACAGTCTGTGATTAATTTTAATGAGACACTTTGTGAAGGAGAAACAGATCAAATATTAGAGGGGGGGGGGGGGAGAGAGAGAGGGGGGGGGGGGGAGAGAGAGAGAGAGGGGGGGGGAGAGAGAGGGAGAGGGGGGGAGATAGAGAGAGAGAGGGGGGGGGGAGAGAGAGGGAGAGGGGGGGAGATAGAGAGAGAGGGAGAGAGAGAGAGAGAAAGGAGAGAGAGAGAGAGGGGGGAGAGAGAGAGAGAGGGGGAGAGAGAGAGAGAGAGAGAGAGAGAGAGGGGGGGGGAGAGAGAGAGAGAGAGAGAGAGAGGTGAAGTTAGTGTCTCTTCATATTCTAACCTGACCAAGAGAAATGAGAGTAAGTAAACAAACAACCAGGATCGTCTGTCGTGTTTTTCACTGTAACTGCACACACACACACACACACACACTCACACACACACACACACACACACACACACACACACACACACACACACTCTGGGTAAATTAATTGCACTGTGAACAGTAATTTGCAGTGAGACAAAGACGTGTTAAACTCGCTCTAAGTGCTGACGGCCATTTTGTCGCTCAGACGATGATTCTCCACGACATCGGATGACGGGAGGCTCCACCCCCTTCGTCACTTCCTGTTTCAGTTGGTGTGGGCGGAGCTTTTTTAAAAAGGTGGCAGGTGTGTTTTGAGAGAAACTGATTTAAGGAGTTTATTTATCTCAAACTAAGAAATTACCTCTTCATTTGATTTTCTCTGCACTAATTTGAACTGAAGGCCTCAGACTTTAGTTTGAGTTGAGACCAGTTAGTTATAGATTAGTTTAGTTTGCATGAAGTTCAGTTTTTAGAGTTTAATCTGAGTTTGAGGTTTTCGTGGAGCGTCTACTTGACCTGTGAGGTTTGATCTCACGGCTCAGTTGAGACGAGGAGCTTCCCTCGGGTCGTGCGGAGGTCAAACTTTTGTCGGCCGCGTCCTTCAGAGGATCCGTCAGCTCGTCTCCCCTCGTTTAAAGTGTGAGGTCAGCTGACCAACAGGAAGTGAAGTCACTGCAGCCGCCGAGGGTTAATCCTCCTGGTGACCCCGCAGACAAAACACAGCAGCCCCCTGTGAGTGTGTGAGTGTGTGAGTGTGAGTGTGAGTGTGTGTGTGAGTGTCTGTGTGTGTGTGTCTGTGTGAGTGACCCCTCTTCAGCAGCACTTGAGTTCGGGGTCGAGTGCCTGACAGACTCAAGAGTCTCTCAGAGTCTCTGATCTCGGCTTCACGCTTCACTTCCTCAGCGTCGTCCGAACACAACTCTTATAAACGTCTTCTCCAAAGTGTTCACAGATCAGTTCTCATCACAGATCAGTTCTCATCACAGATCAGTTCTCATGTTGAGATGTCTCAACCTTTAAATTCAATCAAGCAAATCACACACACTCATAAATATCAGTCCCATAAATATGACTTTCATGAATTAGTTCATTATTCTCATCCGTCCAACACGTTTACTGAATATAAGTTTTCATCCAGCCAATAAACAAACAACAATGGAAACAGAACAAACTGGAAAGTGACGTCCCTTCATTCGACCTGCTCACACACAGGCGTCGGTTCTGCGAGGTCTTGGACGCCGGGTGAGTTGAAACGTTCGCCGTCGACCATGACGGCGTGCTGCTCTGTGGCCGTCTGACGGATGACATCATGTCATCGCTGTGAGGATGTGGCGCTGCGTTCGAGGACGTGGTTTTGACTCTGCGGTCACTCCCGAGGTTTCATAACATTATCAACTGGTCCGGTGTCTCCGTCCTGTCTCCTCTGATTGGATCAGCCGGATCGAGTGTCACAGCCAAGGAACCAATTAGCCGCTGACACTGACCTCGTCCTCCCCCCGGACCCCGAACAGCGTCTTCGCTCTCGGCACCCGGGGCCCAGCTGTCCATGTATTACCCGTCCGCTGCTTCGGTGCAGTCTTGCTAACCCCCCCCCCCCCCCCAGCATTAAAAATGAATGTGGAGGGGCTTTTAAAGTGGAAGGTGGTTGGGTGGGGGGGTGAAGATTGTGCTTATAGAAGTGGGGGGGGGGGGTTCGGGGAAAATATTGTTATTGATCTCATTCCATCGTTTTAGACGTAAACCGATCCCGGCCTCACATTTTTCTCAAAGTGTCTCGTTGTAACGTCCATCATCGCAGAATCCGATACCTCGTTAACAATTCTGGACCTAATGCAGCAGGATGGGGGGGGCGGAGTGGGTGGGCGGCTCGTGTCCCAGAAGGGAGGTCGGACCATCGGGTTGTTGTCGCGGCGACGGGGACGATGGAGTCGAGTTATGAAAATGAAGTGGGTGTAATTGATTGGCTTGGTAAAGTTTTTATTCCTGCTTATTGATTCACAGGCAGCGAACAATATTGATACCAGGACGAGGAACAACTCGATATGAAGAGAAACATAAACACAGCGGCACCGAGGGAACGAGGGAGCGAGGACGGAGGGATGAGAGAAAAGAAAACACGAATCAAAACAAATAAGATACAGATCTGTGGAATAAAAACAGAGAAAGACACTGAAATGAAAATAAATCATGTTTTCCATTGAAAACTAGTCGATCAGCAGCGAACGTGCTCACAGTCTCCCCCGGTGGAGGCCAAGGGGAACGCTATGATGTCACCGTGACGCTGACCTTTGACCTTCGGGATCTCTTATTCGACATTCTTCTTACTTTTTGTCATAATTAGCACGTTTATTATGGAGTTCAGATGTGGAGAACATCCTGCAGATCAGGTTCACGACGACCTGGAGTCTCTCCTGAGAACCAGAAACAAAACACAACAGAAGTGTTGCAGATAAATGACTCAAAATGTAGTGAAACAAAAAACTTAAATGTGTTACCATCACACACACACAGTGAGTCAGGCTCAGCTGTCAATCAGGACGTCTCAGCCTGTTTTTATATCATCAGATAATTAATTAAAACCAAACTGATCAGAAACATGAACTGAAATGACAGAAACCATCTTTTACAAACATTTATTTAACGTCTGCTTTGATTTTCTTTAGTTTGGTCCACGTCCCATCTGCTAACATGGAGGAGGAGGGGTTTCTGCCCTATACTGCAGTCAGCCACCAGGGGGCGACCATCACACTTTGGCTCTTTATTTACAGTTTATGTCGATTGACAACGAAAGATAAAACTACACAAAATAATTTAAAGGTTTTAACAAACATTCTGTTTTCACTTCCAGCAAATCAGACACATGAATGACTTTTTACACACACACACACACACACACACACACACACACACACACACACACACACACACACACACACACACGCACACACACACACACACTCATATTGCATGAACACACACACACGGTGTTAAAGTGTGTTAACCACATTAAAGGAGCTGTGTAATGTGCAGCAGCAGCCTCCAGGAAACCAGAGCCGCTCTGAAAGTCACATTATAAATTTTTGATCAAATTGAGGATATTTTCCAAACGGCTGAAACCCGACGCCATATTTTCAGCCTCTGGTTTCCTCTTTTCTTTCCTTGAAGGAGCCGCGGCGGCGTTAATGTGCGCCTCTCCTCCGGTTTCTGTTTGTCGCTTCCCAGCGTTCGTGTCTGAAAACTGATGATGAGATTTGCATCGAGCGAAGAGGCACTAAAACCATCAAACCCACCGCGGCCTGGTCGGACAGGATGGCAGGATGAGAGAGGGAATGTAACCAAAGCTTCCAGATCTGTAATCGCCTCACACACACACACACTCTGTGATGGATAAATAGACTGCACACACACTCAGAGAGATGGACACATTAACTCGCACCTCTGTCTCTCGAGTTACGTCTCGCTTTACATCCTCGCTTTTCCTTTTTATGTCCTCCTCTCTTCTCCTTCTCTCTCCCTCCATCAGGAAGATTCTTTCACACCTTTCACATCATCAGAGCGTTTGTTTGGCTTCCTCCTCTGCTCGCCGCTCAGCCACTCACGCCGAGGTCAGCGGTAAGCCGAGCCCCAGTGGCTCACAGATCAGCGTTACAGCCGACGAACTGTAAGGGGGTGAGAGGTCAGAGGTCACAAGCTGCTTCAGGGCCCGACTCCTTCCAAGCCGACTGAAGACGTCACAGGGGGTCGACTCCAGGTTCATGAACTCTGAGCTGGTCTTGTGGCGTCGACGAGATCTGAAATCATCGTCTGTCTTCCGCCCAAAATAAGAATAAAAATGAGTAAAGACAAAAGTTTGGAGTCGTCTCGTCGTCTTCAACCTTAGAAAGAAATGAATGGATCAACGACAACGAACGAAATGGAAAAAAGTATTGATCCCTGCAGGAAACTGACTTCGATACGACTTTGTCACAACACAGAGTTAAAAACAGGAAATAGTTCAAATACTTATACATGAGTTAAAAGATTTAAAGAGTAAAGCTCCATGGACTGTTTTTACAAACATGTGACGTGTCGGTGAGAAACACGGGAATAAATAAATAAATGAGACTTTTATATTCAGATTTACTGAAGTTTGTTTCTCTGAAAAGAAGAAACGTGGATTTACTGACGTCATAAAGACTCAAATTGAACTGTTGACCCAAAGACACTGGACCCAACATTCATTTACTCCAATCAGCCAATCACGTGGCAGCAGCTCAGGCCTGCAGCTTCAGTTCACATCAAACATCGTGTTGCTGTTAAATTCAACCGTCAACACACACACACACACACACACACGCACACACACACACACACACACACAACCTCACTCTATCACAGCTCTCACAACCTCACACACAAACTCTCAACAGCTGCAGCCTGTCACCACGACAACATGACATCAGTAACATGATAATAATCAATCAATTAATCAATGCACACACACACACACACACACACACACACACACACACACACACACACACACACACACACACACACACTCCTCTCTCTCTCTCTGTGTTTACACTCCTGGTTAGTGATGGCTGCTTCAGGACCTTCTTGTCATCACCACCATCAGTCATCAGATATTACCCTCGACTGACCACACACACCACTGGTACACATACACAACGTGTGTGTGTGCGTGTGTGTGTGTGTGTGTGTGTGTGTGTGCGTGTGTGTGTGTGTGTGTATGTGTGTGTGTGTGTGTGTGTGTGTGTGTGTGTGTGTGTGTGTGTGTGTGTGTTAGATATTTCCCTGGAAGCCTGATGTGGATGGATCTTCATGTTTTAGAGATGTGGTGTGTTAATAAGAGATGAGTGTTTACTGCAGCCTAAGTGTCTCTGTCCAAAACACACACACACACACACACACACACACACACACACACACACACACACACACACACACTCTCATGTCTGCTAGTGTGTTTGCTGTATGTGCTGGGTTCAGGGGACGTGGGGTTTCTGAGCACTGAGGCTTCATCAGGTTCTAAAGGAAAAGTTCAACGTTCAGTGACTGTTCGCCAACATGAAGCTTCCAACTTCCACAGATGTTGTCAGCTGGTTTATTATACAGATGTTGTCAGTTGGGTTATTATACAGATGTTGGTTGTGATGTTGAATTATGACTTAAATTGATTAAAATATAATGACACTATGTCCGATCTATATAAATATCATTTAACACAAATATTTGGCAACATTTACAATTGTTAAGTGAAGTAAAATGGAGGTGTGTTTATTTTGTTTCTGCTTTATTATGATGTTTATATCAATAATTATCTGTGTTTTGAGTTTTATTGATTATCTTGTTTGTTTTGTGAAGAAATTCCCGAATCTCCCACATTTGATCTAAATGTGAATGCAGCAGTAGGTAATGTAACAAAACAGATTTCTGTCCACTGTGGCCTGTTGGGTAGACACACACACACACACACACACACACACACACACACACACACACACACACACACACACACACACACACACACACACACACACACACACACACACGTGGCTGAGGCAGTAATGTGGTTGCAGTCTGGTTAGGATCGATTTCCTGCCCGCTCACTTTAATAAATGTCTTCCCGAGTCATTAAAGGAGGAGAAGGCCTCAGCTGCATCGATCTGAAGCAGTTCATCACTCACAATATTCACTATTTAGTGCAAATTGGTGGTGGAGAGTCTGTCACTGAGAGTGAGTCCAGGGGAGAGAGCTGCTCCTGTTAGTGATGTAGGAACAAACCTCTCAGTGCTTCATGTACAGTCACATGTTGGAGGTGGGCAGTGAAGAACAGGAGCTTGTTGGTTCAGCCTCTGAGGTCTGACTCTGTGCGGTGTCTTGAATTGTGAAAACCCGTCTTTACTTTTACATTTTGGTCTAAAATATAATTAGTTGAAATCATTTGATGAGTAGAAGTTTTTTTTATTTCTACACCGTTTTGTTGCCAAGACCTAAAAATACACTTCTGAACACCACGTTTATTCAAAATAAAACGTGGTGTTCATTTCGCCAACAGGTAACAACTGTTACCAAATACAGTTTATGTTATTGTCCATAAACTGTTAAATGATGAATAGCTGAGTTCTATATGAGGTGGAAATATTGAGCTAAATGTTTGGTCACTGCGATTTAAACACGAAACACTCAACTACATCACGACTGTTTCCTGTCCTGGCTCCTAAACAGTGGAACGAGCTCCACATGGACATGAGGACACAAAGTCCACACGTCCTCCTCCAGACTGAAGACACACCTCTTCAGACTACACCTTGAATATAAGTTTAAACTAACAATTTAGTAGCACTTACATGTCACTTACTTATAGCACTTTGTAGTTTGGCTTTCTTGAAGAAAATTGTACTTTCTTGATTCTTGTTGTTCTGGTTTGTTCCTCAGGGTTGATGCTCTTACTGTGAGTCGCTCTGGATAAAAGCGTCAGCTCAATGTAATGTGATGTAATGTCAGGTTTAAGGAAAGATCCTGTTTGGTTGAAATTATTTCCCGTCTCAAGGTATGAGGACATCTGTCGTCATGGTTACAACACGTGCTCAGGGTTGAAATGGGAAACGCTCGTTCTCTGCAGGTGAAGCCTCCTCCTCACGAGGACTTGGTGAACGCTCACATTCATCGTGTCTCCACTTTAGAATTTGTGGAGCTGATTTTGTGTGAGAGGAATTCACGCGTCGATTCACGAGTCGATTCACGCGTCGATTCACGCGTCGATTCACGAGTCGATTCACGAGTCGATTCACGAGTCGATTCACGAGTCGATTCACGAGTCGATTCACGAGTCGATTCACGAGTCGATTCACGAGTCGATTCACGAGTCGATTCACGAGTCGATTCACGAGTCGATTCACGAGTCGATTCACGCGTCGATTCACGAGTCGATTCACGCGTCGATTCACGAGTCGATTCACGCGTCGATTCACGAGTCGATTCACGAGTCGATTCACGCGTCGATTCACGAGTCGATTCACGAGTCGATTCACGAGTCGATTCACGAGTCGATTCACGAGTCGATTCACGAGTCGATTCAGGAGTCGATTCACGAGTCGATTCACGCGTTCGATTCACGAGTCGATTCACGCGTCGATTCACGAGTCGATTCACGAGTCGATTCACGCGTCGATTCACGAGTCGATTCACGAGTCGATTCACGCGTCGATTCACGAGTCGATTCAGGAGTCGATTCACGAGTCGATTCACGAGTCGATTCACGAGTCGATTCACGAGTCGATTCACGAGTCGATTCACGAGTCGATTCACGAGTCGATTCACGAGTCGATTCACGCGTCGATTCACGAGTCGATTCACGCGTCGATTCACGAGTCGATTCATGAGTCGATTCACGAGTCGATTCACGAGTCGATTCACGCGTCGATTCACGAGTCGATTCACGAGTCGATTCACGAGTCGATTCACGAGTCGATTCAGGAGTCGATTCACGAGTCGATTCACGAGTCGATTCACGAGTCGATTCACGCGTCGATTCACGAGTCGATTCAGGAGTCGATTCACGAGTCGATTCACGAGTCGATTCACGAGTCGATTCAGGAGTCGATTCAGGAGTCGATTCACGAGTCGATTCAGGAGTCGATTCACGAGTCGATTCAGGAGT